>NW_020173201.1:4243754-4371994 GCF_003031525.2 Neophocaena asiaeorientalis asiaeorientalis
TTACATGTGGTGGATTTTCTGCTGCGACATCTAAAGTTCGTTATTAGTCATTCTAGTTCCTCCAGGCGCTTTCGAGATGTTCAGCAGAAGAGGCTGTTAGCAAGTTGTTTTCATATGTGCTGTTTTTCTGGTACTCTGCAAAACAAGCTTGGGGGGTCGTGGTGAATCATTTTGTTTCTATTTTGTTTCTGTCTTATGGCCTGGAGTGTATAAGGTACAAGATATGGTTTCACAGAGGCCTCCAAATGAAATTCTTAATCAAGAATTCCTTCACTAGGATTCTTTGCCCAAAACTCATGAACAATTAGCAAACTAAACTCTTTTCTTAGCAAACCCACCCCCTCCTTGTCCTTCAGTTGCCTCTCTGTACCCCACATTCTCTTTTCCCCCTTATCTTTCTGGTCTCTCTTGCACCTCAGTCAACTTCTCCTTCCTCTTCCCCTTGTCCAGAACTCCTACCTGTAACCAGAGATCTCCAAAAACCCCAATGCCAGTTGCTTATGAAGATCCATCCCTCCCATGGGCCAGGTGCGTGGGCAACTACAGAATTTAAACCTTGGACTTGAGCTGAATTAAGAGTTATATTTAAAGATTTCTCTAAATCCATTAAATACCAGCAAATATTCATAGAAGAATTTAGAATTCTTTTGGGTACATATGGCTCAAGGTTACCTAACCGATATCAATGTATACACTTGTTGGTTGGAAACTCAAATGCTAAATCTGAATGGCAGAAGCTGATTGGACTGACTCAGAAGGGAACCCACAATAAACCTGAGGGTCCTCTTTACACAAAAAACCTAAGGGTCCAAAGAAACGGGTCCAAAAAAGTAGGTAAGTTTCTCAAAAGCCAAACCCAAAACATTTCCAATAAAAATCAATTGGACCATAATTCAGTCATGCAAACAGAAAAGATAAACTCGCAGGAGATATTTCGGGACTAGAAAAATACCTTCCAATGACATCTAGGAGTTAACAAAGGTGTTGATTTAACAGCAGCCTTTCATGTCATTTTGTCAAGGAATTAAACCTGAAATTGGTTTAATTCACAATTCTAAAATAGAAATTAGGATGGGAAATAGCTCCTTTATCTCAACTACAACACCTGGGAGAACATTTTCTTTTATTAAGGTATAATTGATGTAACCTCATATTAGTTTCAGGTGTACAACATAATGATTCAATATTTGTATACACAGTACAGATGATCCCAACTTATGATGGCTCATCTTACAAGTTTTCAAATTATGATGGTTTGAAAGCTATACACATTCAATAGAAACTATACTTCAGATTTTGAATATTTGCCTTTTCCCTGGCTATCCATAGATGTTACAGTACTGTCTTGTGATGATGGGCAACAGCAGTGGCAACAAGCTACAGCTCCCAGTCAGACACACGATCTCAAGGGTAAACCACTGATACATTTACAACCATTCTTTACTCATACAGCCATTCTGTTTTTCACTTTCAGTGCAGTATTCAATAAATTATTATAAAATAGGCACTTTATTATAGATAGGCTTTGTGTTAGATTATTTTGCCCAATTGTTGGCTAATGTAAATATTCTGAGCATGTTTAAGAGAGGCTAGGCTGGGCTTCCCTGGTGGCACAGTGGTTGAGAGTCCACCTGCCAATGCAGGGGACACGGGTTCGTGCCCCGGTCCGGGAAGACCCCACATGCCGCGGAGCGGCTGGGCCCGTGAGCCATGGCCGCTGAGCCTGCGCGTCCGGAGCCTGTGCTCCGCAACTGGCAGAGGCCACAACAGTGAGAGGCTTAGGATATTTTCAGCTTACAAGGGGTTTATCAGTTTGTAACCCCATTTTAAGTCAAGGAAGATCTGTATTGCAAAATGACCACCACAATAAGTGCAGTTAACATCTGTCACCATACATAGCTATAATTTTTTTTCTTGTGATAAAAACTTTCCAGTCTACTCTCCTAGCTGCCTTTAAATATGGAATACTGTATTATTAACTATAGTCACCATGTTACACATTATATACCTATGACTTATTCATTTTATAACTGGAAATTTGTACCTTTTGACCCCTTTCACCCTTTTTGCCCCCACCCCAATCCCCTGCGCCAGTCAATCATCAATCTTTCCTGTTCTCTCTGTTCATGAGCTTGGGTTTTGTTTTGTTTTTGATTCCACATATAAGTGAGATCATAAGGTATTTATCTTTTCCTTTCTGACTTATTTCATTTAACATAATGCCCTGAAGGTTTTCCACATTGTTGCAAATGGCAAGATTTCATTCTTTTTTATGGTTGAATAATGTTCTGTTTTATGTATGTGCCACATTTTCTTTATTCATCTGTCAATGGACATTTAGGTTGTTTCCATGTCTTGGCTATTATAAATAACGTTGCAATGAACATAGGGGTGCATATATCTGTTTTAGTGTTTTTGTGTTGTCTTATAGTATAAATTTTCTTATGAACTCCTTGCATCAAGTGGCTGTGTCTTAAATATTTTTGTAACATGCACCGACCTCCAGTGTACACACTAAATGCATATAGCTTAGGATTTGGCATGTAGTGAGTACGATATTAATATATAGGTTGTTTAATTTTAGAAAGTGATATTTCATAGGGAGAAGATAACATAGGGTGTTCTTCAACGTCAAAATATTACTCTAGTGAAAAGCCTTGGAGTAACTCGATCAATGCCTTTACATTTTCCTCAGTTTTGAAGATGATCACATGACAGAGTAATGCCCACAACAACAAGCAAAAAAACAAAACAAAACAAAAACTTTTGTCCCTATTGTGGATGAAATTTTGTGCTAAGAACTTTGCAAATATTACACACTCTAATATTTATAGGAATCCTATAGGATTATGCAGTAGGATTAAGCAATCCTATAGGATTATATCTATTATATAGGATAACCCGATAGGATAGATATATTTGTTATCACTCTCATTTTATGTTTGAGGAAAGTGACGTTTACGGAGTTTACTTAATATACTTAAATCATGTAGTTGGTAAGTGATGAAAGTAGAATCTGAGTCTATAAAATCTAAGTTCAGTGTCTGGATTCATAATCACTGTGTAATATTGCCTTTTAATCTTCTCTCATCCTCTTGAAGGCAAAATTGCAATCTCAAGATCTAGGAAGTGAACCACCACATTTTCAGCCAGAATTTATTATACTCTGAAAAGGATAACATTATCTAGACAATACCAATAAAAGCAAAGGCCAAAGCCTTATTTCTTTTTAATAAACTCTTGATTATCGATCAGTGTATCATCAACAGTATCAAAGTCTATTTCTCTTCCCTGCCTGGACTAGGGCAAAGCCAATTTAGAAATGGTCAAATGAAAAGGAAATCAAAGCAGTTTCACAGTTCTCTAAATATTTATGTGTATTGTCAAATATAGGTAATTCTAGCATTAGTGCTATTGTGCCAGTCATTATTCTTAGTATATAATCAAACAATATTATAATACTTATTTTATAGATTAATAAACCTAGACCTGGAAATATTAAGTAATTTCTCAAGGTTGTACAACTAGTCAATGAGACTTCTGATAATCAATCTTATTTATGATTTTATTCATTAATTCAATAAGTATTTATTGTACACCTCCCAAATACCATGTTAATAAAACTGAAAAAATCCCTGTCCTTACAGAGCTTATATTGTATTGGAGATATATAATATATATATGTATAAGTTAATTATATTGATTGTCCACTAGCAATATATTCTGTGAAAAAAGCATGTAAAGTAGGAAATGAGAGTAGGGAGAGTTTGAAGGAAGGTGAAGTGGAGGTGGCTAGGTTACAATTTTAAATAAACTGGTCAGGAAAATACTAAGATTGTATTTAAGGATAGAGTTGAAGGAGGTGAGAGAGTGAGGCATGTACCTATGATAGTTAATTTTATGCATCAGCTTGGCTAGGGTATGGTGCCCATTTGTTTGGTCAAGCACCAGTCTAGATGTTGCTGTGAAGATATTTTTTTAAATGTGATTAACATTTAAATCAGTAGACTTTGAGCAAAGTAGACTACTCTCTGTGAGGTGGGTGGGCTTTACTCAATCAGCTGAAATCTTTAAAAGACTGGTATCCTCTGAAGAAGAAGGACTTCTGTCTCCAGACTGCAACACAAAAATTTTACCTGAGTTTCCATCTTTCAAGTTGTCAGGGAAGGCTTCCCTGTGAAGTATAATCTGAGCTCATTTCTGAAGGACGAATACAGCTAAACCACATAAAGAGCGTTGAAAGCAGGGGCTGAAGGATGTAGATGAGACTCTGAAAGAAAGCATACTCCAGGTAAAGGAACAGCATGTATGAAAACCATTGGCAAGATGAAGTATAGCTTGAGAAACAGAATGGAGGTGTGAATGGCTGAAGCCAGAGGAGCAGTATAGTGTGAGATGAGATCAGTGAGGGTGTGTGGAGCCAGACAGGCAGGCTCACCACCTTTACTGCTACTTACTTACTTTACCCTTGTATAGCATACTGACATTTTCAAAGCATATGCACATTTATTTTCTCATTTTATCCTCATACCACCCATGGAATACAGATAGCTCAGCATACAGTTGAGAGATAGTGTCAGAGTCAAGTTGATGTCTAAGGCCCCACAGTTGTTAACTGACCAGGGTTCTTGGCCTTCCCCAATCATTAGAAATTGATTGGAGGCCAGACAAGAAATTCAGGCAAGGCTTTACTGGGGCTCCTGCTGCAGCAGGGGAGAGCGAAAACAAACAATAGGTCCCCTTGCTTTCTCACTCCCCGAAGGGGAGCAAGCTTGTTCCTTACATGGGGTAAGGGTAGGTAGGGGTGTGCCCAGGGGTCAGGCCGGAGGGGTGGCTTAGGTGTTTTGCCCACCCCTTTGGTGGTGTTTTGTGCAAACAGCATGCTCAGTACCCTGCCTTTGCTCCCAACACCGTTTTTGCTCCAGGCTCTTCAAAAGTGACAGTTGGGTTTTTTGGTCTCTGTACATTTTGGGTCCAGAATTTGCCCCAACTGCGCATGCATGCAGTTATTTTTAGTCCCTTACAGTTTCTTTATATTTTGTTGGTCGAGGAGAGGTGTGTCTAGGTGCAAGCATTGCAGCACTGCAGCAAAGGGTCCCCAGGTCCCAGCCTGTCTCACAATCAATTAATGTTGGTTCTGGAAACCAAATATTATGAATTCCAATGCTGGATAATTTCTCCCAGGTCATGCTGAACATTTAATGTTACATTCAGATCGCTTTCTTCTTTCTCAATTTTTGACAATGATATTTATGCATCCAAAAACACATAGAAATGTGTAAAATTGGTTTAGTTTTATAGTCTTGGAATTTTCAACCCTGTTTTTTTCATCTGGTGTTTTTGGTTTAATATTAAATAATTATTAATAAAAATTACAACACTTTTTTCATTCATATGTTCAAAATAAAAATCACATAGTCAGATTTTTTCAGCTATTTTTTTTAAATTGCTATATTGTGTTTAATACAATTGTGAGATTCAAGAACTTTATTATACTCTGTAACTCTGAATCTTTCCTTTTATAATGATTTATGTAAATATTCCATTGAGATTGCCTTCAAATTATACTATAAATTGTAAAAATTTGAAAAGTTTTCAAAAACTAAGAAATATGTACGGACATTCTATCAAAGGATTTAACAAGACTAAATTGTGCTGGTTCAGTATTCTCCTTTTGCAAAATTTCCCCAAATCTAATCGGTAATCATGGTTGTTTACGTAACATAGGTACATATTTAGTTCAATTGAATTCATATTCCTCTTAAACATGGAATTGCCAGGGTAAAATAAAGCAATAATACCATGACTAATTATACCATGGATGAATTGTAAATGCATATTGAAGCTGGTCTGAAGAGGCTGCATACTTTATAATTAAAATTTTATGACATTTTGAAAATGGCAGAACTATAACAACGTGTCTCAGGAGCTGCAGGGGCGAGGAAGAGGGTTGAATAGGTGAAGCACAGGGGATGTTTCAGGGCAATAAAACCAATCTGTTTGCTACTGTAATGGTGGATAAATGTCCCTATGCATTTTTAAAACCTGTAGAAATTTACAACACAATGTGTGAACCTTAAGGTATATACATTTAAAAAATCATTTCAGAGGTTGGAGTTTCTCAGGAAAGAACGCAGAAGTGATAACACAATCAAACTATATTAAAAATATTTGAAGCAGTCTCACTGAAGGGGGTGGGGGGAAATGGTATGACTAAGTAACTTTGGAAATAAGTGCCGTCTGTAAGACTAAAGGCAAAAGAAACTATATAGACATTCTACTATAATTGATAAAGTTGTTTTCCATGGGAGAACAGCTTCACAATTTTGATAGCATTATATATGTATGCTGTAATTGAACAATTAAAGAAATTAATAACAAATTGTGAAAGCCAGGTTTCTCATTATTGGAATGTTAGTTTATAGATAAGCATGGGTGGAGGTTAGAATGACCCATGTGATAATTGCTTAGAGTTGGAGACCCCAGTATATACTCATATTTAGCTTACATATAAATACAGATGATTTTATAAAGACATATTTATATATATGTATGTATAAATGGGAATATATGCAATATACCTGTGTATATTTCCTTGCTCTATCAGCTGAGAACCTTAGAATCAATGATACCTCAGTTACAATGAGCACACCTAGTGCGCAAATCTTGATTTTTAATATAATTCTTCAAAAAAGGGAACTAGGGGTCCTTGGAGAAATAACTGATTCTAAGAATGGGACAGGAAATATTCAAAATAAATTTGCAATAAGGAAGTGCTCAAGAAAAAAGTCCACAATGGTGGGGTATGTCAAAGAAACACAGCAGCCAAATGAAAGAGTACCCTGAAACAATCTGAACAACAAAATACATAATTACAGTATTGAATTATAAGTGAAAGTATAAAATAAACATCCATTAGTCCATGCTGATAAAAATAAATGATTGGACAAATAAATAGGAAGAATAGACAAATCTATGCAGAAGAAGTAATACTTCCCCTCCTTAAGTGTGGGTTGCATGCAGTGACTACCTTCCAAAGTGTACAGCATGGAAAAAGATATAAAAGAAATGTAACTTTTCAGAGGAGAAACCTGACAAACTACCTCTGCCAGGTGATCAAGATCAATATCAGCAGTAGTGTCATGTTGATATTACGTACCTTTTACATGATGTGATGAAATTGGTAATTCACCTCTCTTCTTCCTCTTGAAAACCCATAACCCATCCTGTCATGAGAAAATCAACAGACAAATATAATGTGAAGAACATTCTACAAAATATATGACCAGTACTCCTCAAAACTATGAAGGTCATCAAAAATAGGAAAAATCTAAGAAAATGTCACAGCCAAGGGGAGACAAAGGACACATGATGGCTAGATGTAATGTGGTATGTTGGAGAGGATACTGGGGAATAAAAGGGAAAATAAGTAAAAAATAAGGAAATCTGAATAAAGTATGGACATTAGTTAATAATAGTGTATCAATATTATTTCATTAATTGTCATAAAAGTACCATACTAATGTAAGATGTTAATAACAGGGGAAAATGAGTATGGGGTATATGGGAATTATCTCTTACTATCTATGTAATTTTTTGTAAATCTAAAACTGTTCTAAAATAAACATTTTACCTAAAAATATGAGCTAGAATCTGAAGAATGAAAAGGATGCAGAAGATCCCGGGTAAATTTTTCCGGGCAGAAAACAGCAAGAGCCAAGTAACTAAGAAAGGAATAAGTTTAGCAAATTCAGCAATAGGAATAAAGTCACTTTGCTTAGAAGTGTAGAGGTAATATAACTATCCCTGGAGGTGTGAATCACATGATTATAAGGAACATGGAATCTTTAACCAAATCATTATAGCCTTGCACAGTGTTGTCGTTTCTAGAACATCTGTCATGGGGTTCTTTCTCATAACAATAGAAATCTAAATTCTCTAGTTGATTAGACTATAAGTTAATAGTATCCAAAAGTTTGAAGCCTCCATAGCTATATGTGTCATGCCAGCATGAAGCTTAATGCTTCAAAAATATGATTGCTCACTTGGATAGCATTCCTTGATGGCGTAATTCAAATTTCAGTAATTGGATAAGTTAATTGAGGAATAACCCAGACTTAACTCTTTAAAAAACTAATTTGGCAGTCAATTTGATACAGCAAAGTAAATCCTAAAAGAAATGGAAGAGTGTCTGATAGGACTATAAAAATGCTGACAAATTGGATTATGGAGCAGCTTTGCAGTTTCCTGCTATTTGGCAAGAAAAATCCAGCAGACCATTTTTATGCCTGGGTATTATAATAGATGTATAAAAGAACATGGGTCAGAAATCAGAAAACTACATAAATGTTTGATTTAATTCATTATAAATAATCTTCATTTTCTGAGAAATATTAAAGTTCTTATGTAATTTTTAACAAGTCTAGTTGGTGCCTTTGGGAAATGTGTCACAAATAGAAATTAATATTATTCTGAACAACTTTTAGTTTAATTTCATGTGACTCTGTTCCAGAGTTGACATAACTTGACTTGGGCTACAGACCATGTTTCATTTAACACATCTTATATTTTTCCTTGTAGGTGTTTGTAAGTTATTTTATTTGAAAACGTGCTAAGTTGCAAATTCCTTAAGGGCAGAGGACATATAGAGACTGGGAATAAGTAAATTTGACAGACTTGCAGAGCCGATAGAATTTCTGCTGAATATTTATTGGGTACATAAGTTTTATTAAGTCACTGGAATAAAATACATTGTGTTTTCCTTTATGGTTTTATGCATTTGGTGAGATTATATATTCATTAATATTTTTATCTAGTATTTTTAGTATGTCACATTTTATGCTTAAGTTTATATTGATATAGGAAGTAATTTTGGAATTAAAAGTTCTTTTTTCCTAAATTATTATTCAGGTGCCCCATCATCATTTACTGAATAATACAGTATGTTAAAAATAATATGAAATGCTACCTTTATTATATACTCAGTGCCTTCCCCTCCCCTTGTTTCTCATCCATCCAAGTACCACTTTGGCAAACTTCAGTCAGTTATTGTAACAATCTTATAAAGTGATTAGTATTCTTATATTTTTCTTACAGATGATGGAACTGAAGTGTATAAATGATAAATGACTCATATACCTAGAAGGTAACAAAAAAGACTAATACCTGTTGAATATGTAAAATATATAAATTCTTCAGTAGTCTTAGAAAGTTTTATTAGTAATTTTTTATCTATTTATTTATATAACCAGCACTTATTGCCACCAGAAACCATTCTAAGCAACTTATACATATTCATTTACAGCAACTTTCTAAGATCTATATTAATATCATCTTCATTTACTCTGAGGAAGCTGAGGCACAGAGAGGTAAGATAACTTCCCTAAGGCCATAAGTTCAGACTTGGTGAGGCCAACTGTAGCTTGTGCTCTTAACAGTTGTGCTGTGTTGCCTCTGTTTCTTAGATCTGTCCAAATAATTGAGGAAATATATGTATCTAAAGTTGAAGAAGTAAGACAGTTCTCATTTGTAGTGCAAAGTACTGATACTGTGGATAAGTATAGCCAGATAAGAATATGCAAAATAATTAACTAGAGTCATTGGTAGTAATTTCAAACAAAGGCATATTCCTATATGCCAGCAATAACTAGTCATAAAAATGAAATTAATAGAAGCCTAATAGGGTATTTAAAAATATCATATGATAGCCCAATACATTTTTTGCTTTATTTTTGAGGTTTGTGGCAGAATTTTATAGAATAAATGTTTCCAAAATATCCAGTGTTGTAAGAGGAGCTAGAGTGGGACTAACGCATGATGCAGTCAAACATATGTAGGGATCAAAAATGCTTAACATTGAAGGCAGTGATTGAGCTGATTCATAAATTAATAGTAGGAGTTTACAAGGTAGAAAAGGTGAGGGAAAGAACCCAGACAAAGGAGAAAGCATAAGTATGGAAACATGCTCTTTTCAGTTCAAAGATAATTACATGCTAAATTAAGTTTTCACTTTCTCTTTCCTTCTCCCAAGTCTTAATTAGATCAGCCTGCATGGTTTGATATGGAAAGATCTGTAGGCAAATTTTACATAGGATATTCTCCTGTTTAGGAAATCTCTTTGGATTAAAGTGATTTACCCACTAACTTAGCTATATAAAGCCAGTTTCCTTTGCTGGAGTGCATTCAGTTGTCTCCTGAAGGCTCTACACTATCCACAAGGTCTTTTGTTTTTCTGTTTTGAGATGTGTGTTTCAACATCTACCAGCCCCCTTCTATATAACGAAGAAAACACAAAGGTCAGTGCTCTTGGATAGCCTGTATTTCTTTAAAAGTACGGCTGTTCCAAGGGCACTGAAGAGCACTATTGTCAAGGAATGACAGCAACATATAAATAATTAAAATAGTGATTTTACATATTGTCTGGAGGAAACTGATCCTCCAGCCTCATTTCTCTCCCATGCTGAAGCTGGATTATGTCTTCCAGTCTCCCATATGTAAACTGTAGACATTTGACCTCCTCATTTTTGCTATGTAAAATGGAGAGACAAAATTCAGGACTGTGTTGTGAGTCATGAATTGAGGATGATGGAATCATGGGGTGGAATGACACTGGGTCCCTAACCTGAATCTGGAGGAGAACTGTCCCCACCATTCAGGTACACCTTTTTTAAGTTTTAGGGAGTGAAGAATAAATTTTTATTTTGTTAAATCACTTATCTCTTAGGGCAACCAAAGTTACCTTCAGGAACAGACTGACTCATACCTTTCCTTTCATTATTTTAGACTTGGTTCCTTTATTATTTGAAAATATTTGTACTTCAAATCCATAGTTTAGATTTAAAGTGTATATCTAACAGGTCTTACATCTGGATTTTCTTAGGGACAGTTTTTACTGACTATTTTTTTATTCTATAAGTTTGAAACATATAAGATGTTTCTTTGCATCTTATAATATTTTGGTGAAAACTAGGAAGTTTAATATGTTGTGTGTCAACTCAGAAAGTCAGTAATCCACTCCGCAACGGGAGAGGCCACGGCAGTGAGAGGCCTGCGAACCAAAAAAACCCAGCAAGAATTCCCTGGGAACTGGGCTTTTGTTGTTATTTTATATCATTTTCTTCCCCCTCCAGTGTTTATAAGAGGACTCAATTCTATAGCTTGGATAGTTTTAAGTCTGTTCACTTTTAAAGCTACCACAGGTTTGGGGAAAGGGAGAAAGTAATGTCTAGTTAAAATGCCATAAGTTTGACTATTCTTAATGAAGTCTCATTCTTTTGTCTTCAATAAATTTAGCTTTAATTGTTGTAAACCTCTAGTTAATTTCAAGAGTTATAAACAAGTTGTTTTGGATATTTTTTCTAATGTTTTGCTTTCATAGAGGAATGTTTTTTCAGGAGTACTTATTCCACCATTCCAGAAGTGCTTCTCTCCCAAAATACATTTTAAATATTTGGTTCATCTAGGTTTTAAGAAGGGTATTTACTGGGACACTGGCTAATAGCTGCTTGAAAAGAATTTTATTTGATTACACTGTGGTACCAATTGATGTCTTAAGGTGTCATGGTTGAGCTGCCCTAGATGAGCTTCTGGTTAGTTGTCAGATCTGTGGCAAGTTACTTGAATTGTCAAATCTCTATTTGTACTAGAAGATGAGAATACTATTTTATTTATTTACAAGATATATTTAAAATGCTAATTTATTTAGTTCCAAAGTCTTTAATCCTAGCTCTTAATATGAATAATAAATAAATAAATCCATTTAAAATAAGCAAATATACATCACTTTTCGCAGTTTTTGCACTGAGTTAGCTTGTGAATCATTAAATGAAAATGATAGATTTTTTTTAAAGTGTGACTGACTTAAATAATTATATTTAGATTTAATCCCTCTGTTTATCTCCACTTGACAAATAGTAAAAATTCAAACCACTATGTGAAATAACCGTCACTGTATGACTGAAATAAATAACAGTCACAGTGCTGTAGAGTTATTAAAATCTATAAAGCTCTTGGGAATGTGTGGTGAGAAATGATAGTCCTTGGTATGTGAACTGATTCTTTATGAAATTCCTCAAAACATCTTTAGAAAGCAAGACCTCAGTATATAGCTCATCACTTTGAAGAGAGTCTTATTTTAAATAATGACCTAGGATGTACTTATTTTTCACTCTCTGTTAGAACATTTGTTTGTTTATTGATTTATTTTTAAATTTTTATTGGAGTACAGTTGCTTTACAATGTTGTTAGAACATTTATTTATTATGCAACTCAAGAAAACGTTTATCTCTGGGGAATAGTAGAAACACAGCCAATAGGCTATATTTTATTCATAAACATATCAGTACAGCAATCTCCAGGGTATTTGGAAAATTTGATATGATACCAGTAATAATCCGTAGCATTTCAGTCACCAAATGAAAGGATTATTTCTGCATACTGATTGAGAAGTGATCTATAATAAAACTTTTTCAGCATTTGAGTTTTGCAGTAATGGCACATGAACACTAGATTATTAAATCACATTGGAGTCTCTTTTCCTCTTCCTATAGATGAGGTTACTTCTTCAGAAATGACCTGTTTCCTTTAATAGCCTTCTAGCTGTGCGAACTTGGATAACTTGCAGAATCATAGAATCTCAAGGATAAAAGGAATTTTAAAGGTTACATTGTCCAGTTATTCACAGAATTCATAGATCTTTTCTTTATTCAGCACTCCCACAGAGTAGTCATTCTCCTTCAGTTTAAATATTTTCAGGGAACAGGGAACTCAGTACAACCCAATGAACTCAAACTGGTTTCACACAACGCTGAGTTTTAAGAATTCTGTCTGTTCACTTCATTCGTTTGAATCAGCTTCCTCACGTTGAAAATGGAGGTAACAATAGCTGTCTATTTCACAGAATTATTGCAAGGATAAAATATATAATGCGTGTAGAAAATACAGTGTACATAGTGAAGTTGGGGTAAACCTGTATTCCCATTCAGTGCTGTAAACTGTATGATTATTCATAAATATTTGCTTCTATTCTCTGGGGAAAAATTTTACTTCACTGCCTGTTGATATTAAGCTCAGCCAGGTGACTTGTTCAGGCCTATGAAATAAGAATCTAAGTAACATGTACCACTTTTGAGAGCCCAGGACATGGTCTCATGATCCCGTTTCTCTTCTGTACCAGTGACCAGTGATACACTCAGAGTCTGCTTTGACTGAATGGATCCAGGAATGAAGATAATATACAGCAGTGCTCTAGTAGGCCCCAAGTGGTCACACAATTCACTGAGAATTCTCTTGGTTGTAGCCAAACATAACCTTGCCTATCTTCTTTGATGCAGACTTTCTCCTTCTTTCTGTAAAGGCTTGCTTTTCAGGTTATATTCTTGCATACTTCTTACAACTATGAGAAGACCCTTTTTCTCCTGCTGGCCTTATATGAACTTGAATATGAAGCAGACAGAAAAGTGTACATTTTTGGGCTGTACACATAAGATTTCAATGACATTACTAATTCAAATAGGTATTTATTGGATACTTTGAGACCCTTTTCTCTATGTAATGATCTTTTATGACATTATTTTCATGAAAATTTATTTGGACTTCTAATCCTTTTTCTCTCACAGAAGAGGGACAAATAAAGCAAACCTTCAGGTTTGTGTGAGAAATACAATAATATATGGTCCCAGGTTGAGGGAGCAGAACTTAGCCAGTGAAGTTAAATAAATCCATATAATAAATTAAAGACATTTTTAAAGTATAGATTCTTCTAAAATCATAAGAATATTTAAAATTCACTACAGTTCTCCAAATCCAAATGTAAGAGGATTGAAAACTGTATATTCTTTGGGATAAATTAGTCACACTAGATGATAATAGGCATACAAACAATAGGCATGACATAAACAACTGAAAGTAAATGAAATGAATAAAGAGCAAATTTTATGCTATGGAAAAAACAATGTCCTAAGGTAAGAGCTATTAGGAAACTTTGTCATCTTTTGGGCGAATTGATTGAAACTCTATCATTGAGGCAGTGTATAAGAGAGAAATTTCACAACAGTATAATATAAGGAAGAACCTCAGGCTCACTTGTGAAGATGGAGTAGGTCAATCATACGTAATAATGTTTCAGGTTTGAAACTTTTTTCAAATATTCTTTATTTTATAAATTTTTCAAAATTTTACACTTATTTATTCATCTCTATTCAAAGATTTATCTTAAAAATTTCATTATTAAATTGATGGTATTAGCTTTCTATTGCTATTGTAACAAATTGCCACAAATTCAGCAGCTTAAAATAACATAGGTGTATGACCTCACAGCTCTGTTGATCAGCAGTCTGAGTACATCATGGCTCAGCTGGGTTGAAGTTCTGTTTGGAGTCTCACAAGGCTGAAATCAAGGTATCGGCAAGGTTGCATCCTTACTGGAGGCTCTGGAGATGTATTCATTTCTAAACCCATTTGGGTTGTTGGCCAAATTCAGTCCCATGTATTTTACAACATGGAAGTCCCTGTTTTCTTGCTGGCTATCAGCAGGGGGCTGCTGTTAGTTCCCCAAGGCTTCACTGTGTTCCTCACACGTGACCCCTACATCTGAGAGCCAACATGTGGAGTACTTCTCACTTGGAATCTTTCTGACTTCTCCTTTTAACATATCTCTCTGACTCCAAACAGAGAAGGTTCTTTGCTGTTAAGGATTTGTGTTATTAGATTGGGCCCTCCCAAATAATCCAGGATAATCTATTTTTCGTTTCATAAATTTAATTACATCTGGAAAGTTCATTTTAACCTGTTCATAGAGATTAGGGCATGGGCAACCTTGAGTCTTTTAGGAGCCATTATTCTGTATACCACATTGGCATATGTAAAAAATCCAATCAGAAAAAAATTTTGTAAACTGGGTAAAGGTTTTACTCCATTCCTTCTCCAGTTACTCCCTGGAGATAACCTCTGTTAATACATCCTGTGTAGTTTTCTAGAAATGTTTTATGCATACAGTAATGGATATAAGTATCAATATCTATCTATGTATGTATCTATCTGTATACAGTCTTTGGCATATAGACATATGTCTATCTATTCTCCCATTTTTAAATCTCTGTTGTTTACTGTACATACTCTTTAGTATTTTGCTTTAGCGTAATAATGTGTAGGATATTCTTTAATGAATGACGTTTTCACCTGACTTCCAGGACAGTATTTTCTCTTAGTCCTCATTCTATTTTAATATGTCCTCTCTTAAATATTATTTTATTGATGTCTCCTCATTTCTTTATCCTCTAAGTTTTGGAGTTATTATTGGGTTCAACTTTTTACTTCACTTCTTATCTCTGACTTGATCACTCCCTTGAAGGCTGGATTACATAAACCATTGACTATTTGAAATTGCCACCTGGCTACCTCTCAGATGAGCTGAAGTGGGTTTTACTACAATTCTGGTTTCCACAGAGGACTTAGTCAGCCTTGAAGCATTCTGAATTCCCAGTGAAGTGAATGGGTTTTCTGTGTGCTAAAGGCATGTGAAAGAGACTATATCCACAAAGGTAACACATGCTCCTCAAAAAAATTCAGAACCAACAATCTAAATTAAGTTTAACTATCAGTCTCAGAAGTGATAAGCAAGTTTTCTGGATACTCATGTGAAACCAGATGCAAATTCTGACAATATTTCAGTTCAGTCAAGCATTTTTGATGCAGCATATTTTGTTAGAGAATTCCAGTTATAAATTATATTTTTTATAACTAGGTCTTTTTGTAGCCCCTATAAAAACCAAAGAGAAGTTACATATGGCCTAATTGCAGTGTAAAACCTTTAAAAACTTAATGAGATTTGGAATGTTTTAGAAATAGCATAATTATTGTTATTGAAATATATAACTGTCTCTCATGACTGTTTTAATAATTTCTGTCATATTCTATGGAGTTTTTTACAGAGTGGTGAATAGATTCAAGGTAAAAGCATTTAATAAATGTTAGTGATGAATATTTGAAAGCAGTAGCTGCTATATGGATTTTTTTTAAATTAAGATTATTGGCTGACCATGGACCCAAGGAATCAAAAATTGTTTTAATGATCTGTTTTTGTATCCTTAAGCCTTATGTGGAGAAGGAATTGAAGAACAAAAATGTATTGACTTAATGCCAGAGATGAACTTGATGATCTTCTGAGATGTCTTTATGATTGACAGCAGGCCATACTCTGATCACTACCAAGTAATTCTCTGTGATTTTTAGGGCTCTGTGCCTGATTTTCCCTTTTTATTTAAGAACAGCTAAAGAGGAGGGTCTTGATGATGCTCTTATCTACACAACAGCTTGACAGAAATTATATGTGAATTGAACCTCTAACTTGTTCTCAAATTGCTACATCAGATTTCTGTTTTGCTTTGGGAATTGTCTCCAGTAATATTGATGCACCATCATTAGATGCTGACTAGTAGGACCTGGTGCCATATTTCACTTTAAAGCATTTTATATCAATGTTTAATATATTAATTAAGACATTAATTAATAATATACTTCTTTTAGAAAAGAAGTTAAGTTTATAGAAGAATTGATAAAATACAAAAGTTTCCACATACCTTCCCTACCTTCATGCCTTACAATTTTCTCTAGTATTTACACTTTCTGTTCCTGTAGACCTTTTGTTAAAATTAATGTATCAATATTAATGCACTGTTATTAACTGAAATTCATAGTTTACATTAGGGTTTATTGTGGTGTATATTCTATGTGGTTGTATACTATGTATAATGACATATATCCACCTTAACTCTATCGTAGAGAACAGTTTCACTCCTCTAAAAACTCTCTGTTCTACCTGTTTATCTCTCCCTCCCCAAAAACTGCTCTTAGACAATAACTCATCTTCTTACTATCTGTATAGTTTTGCCATTTCCAGAATGTCATATAGTTTGAATCATATGGTACGTAGTCTTTTCATATTGTGCTGTACTATCCTTACCTATACTATTGATTTTCCTCTATCAAATACTTATCCTGCTATGTGAATTAGTTTTAGTCATATTCATTACTTGCTATTGATTTTTAATATTTAGCATCACTGTGTGCCAAGGGTTATGTGTTTTAAAGTGATTTTCTCATTTAATCCTCATAATAATAGACACTATTGTTATCATCATTTTACAGATACAAAAAATCTTCAGGAACTTTAAATAACTTGCCCCAGGTCTTACAGCTCCATGTGGTATATATGGGACTGGATCTTTATCAGTCTGAATCTAGAAGCCAACTCTGAACTACTATGATATATTACCTCCTTTTCAATTTATTTTTGTGTGTTCTTTCTTTACTGTAGCACTTTAATGCTACAGTAGAGAGCTATATGTATGGGAAAAGGTATATGTGTTGGGAGGTGATTTTTTTCCCTGTTTTTAAATAACAATTTTTCATATTTTTAAATTCACCTATAGGTCCTTGCTCCCAAGGGACTCTGATAGCCCTACAGTTGTAGGAGGGACCTGGAATTTCAACTTAAAGGGAATTCTGATCTTTCCCCTTTAATTAAGAACCAGGGGTGATCCTCTGAGATCACCAGTACATTTGGTGGGAGAAGACATACTGTCTCTGTTTTTTTTTTTTTTTTTTTTAAAATACATCTTTATTGGAGTATAGTTGCTTCACAATTGTACTAGCACTAGTTTCTGTTGTATAACAAAGTGAATCAGCCATATGTGTACATATATCCCCCATCCCCTCCCTCTTGAGCCTCCCTCCCTCCTGCCCTCCCTATCCCACCCCTCTAGGTCATCGCAAAGAACCAAGCTGATTTCCATGTGCTAGGCTGCTGCTTCCCACTACCTGTCTATTTTACATTTGGTAGTGTATATATGTCCATGTCACTGTCTCACTTCATCCCAGCTTACCATTCCCCCAACCCCCATGTCCTCAAGTCCATTCTCTATGTCTTCGTCTTTATTCCTGCCCTGTCCTAGGTTCATCAGTACCACTTTTTTTAGATTCCATATAGATGTGCTAGCATACGGTATTCGTTTTTATCTTTCTGACTTACTTCACTCTGTATGACAGACTCTAGGTCCATCTACCTCACTACAAATAACTCAATTTCGTTCCTTTTTATGGCTGAGTAGTATCCCATTGTATATGTGCCACATCTTCTTTATACATTCATCTGTCGATGGACATTTAGGTTGCTTCCATGTCCTAGCTATTATAAATAGTGTTGCAGTGAACGTTGTGGTACATGCCTCTTTTTGAATTACGGTTTTCTCAGGGTATATGCACAGTAGTGGGATTGCTGGGTCATATGGTAGTTCTATTTTTAGTTTTTTAAGGAACCTCCATACTCTTCTCCATAGTGGCTGTATCAATTTACATTCCCGTCAACAGTGCAGGAGGGTTCCTTTTACACCACACCCTTTCCAGCATTTATTGTTTCTAGGTTTTTTGATAATGGCCATTCTGACCAGTGTGAGGTGATACCTCATTGTAGTTTTGATTTGCATTTCTCTAATAATCAGTGATGTTGAGCAGCTTTTCATGTGCCTCTTGGCCATCTGTATGTCTTTTCTGGTGAAATGTCTATGTAGGTCTTCCACCCATTTTTTAATTGGGTTGTTTGTTTTTTTGATATTGAGCTCCATGAGTTGTTTGCATACCTTTCCAAATTGTATTCCTTTTATTTCTTCTTCTTCTCTGATTGCCATGGCTACAACTCCCAAAACTATGTTGAATGAGAGTGGCGAGAGTGGACAGCCTTGTCTTGTTCCTGATCTTGGAGGAAATGCTTTCAGTTTCTCACCATTGAGTATGATGTTTGCTGTGGGAAGACTGAGGTCTTCTGCCAGCATTCAGTAGGTGTTCTGTAGGAGTTGTTCCACATGTAGATGTATTTCTGATGTATTTGTGGGGAGGAAGGTGATCTCCACATCTTACTCTTCTGCCATCTTGAATGTCTCTCCCTATCCACTCTGCTTTAGATTCTTTTCCCATGTACGTCATTACAGAGTATTGAGTAGAGTTCCCTGTGCTATACAGTAGGTCCTTATTAGTTATATATTTTGTATATGGTAGTGTGTATATGTCAATGCCAGTTTCCCAATTTACTGCCCCCTTTCTCCCCTAGTAACCATAAGTTTGTTTTCTCCATATGTGACTCTATTTCTGTTTTGTAAATAAGTTCTATTTTTTAGATTCCTCATGTAAGTTGTATCATATATTTATCTTTCACTGTCTGACTTACTTCACTCAGTATGACAATCTCTAGGTCCATCCATGTTGCTGTAAATGGCATTATTTCCTTCTTTTTTATGGCTGAGGAATATTCCATTGTGTATATATACCACCTCTTCTTTATCCACTCCTCTATTGATGGACATTTAGGTTGCTTCCATGTTTTGGCTATTGTAAATAGTGCTGCAATGAACATTGGGGTGCATATATCTTTTCAAATTATGGTTTTCTCCAGATACACGCCCAGGAGTGGGATTGCTACATTGTATGGTAGTTCTATATTTAGTTTATTAAGGAACCTCCATACTGTTCTCCATGATGGTTGTACCAATTTCCACTTCCACCAACAGTGCAAGAGGGTTCTCTTTTCTCCACACCTTCTCCAGCATTTATTGTTTCTAGATTTTTGATGATGACCATTCTGACTGGTGTGAGATGATACCTCACTGTTGTTTTGATTTGTATTTCTCTAATATTAATGATGCTGAGCATCTTTTCATGTGCTTTTTGGCCATCTATGTCTTCTTTGGAGAAATGTCTATTTAGGTCTTCTGCCGAGGTTTTGATTGGGTTGTTTGTTTTTTGATATTGAGCTGCATGAGCTGTTTGTATATTTTGGAGATTAATCCCTTGTTGGTCTCTTCATTTGCAAATATTTTCTCCCAAGTACAGTTTTATATTACCTAGAAATTTACCAATTTGTCAAGTGATTTACCTGTTTTTTCTTTTTGCCAATTTTTCTATTGGGTATTCTGTATTGATTTTGTATCAGTACTAACTCATTGTTCATCATTGATTTTAGACCCTTAGGTGTTATATATTTAATATCATCATCACAGTTTAAAGTAAATATATAGTCACATCTGGCAATATTTTCTCATATTGTTTCTAGACAACAGTTTCTTTGGTTTTATATACACAGAAGATAATTTAGGCTCCATGATTTGATTTTCAAATAAGCCCTGAAATTGAACATTACAGTGTCAAAAAAATCTAAAGTATTTCTACTCCTTTCCCTAGTATAAAATTGAATAAATAATAACTCAATAAATACATGATTCATTAAAATTTGAACCAATGTAATGTTTCATGAATAATACTTAGAAACTCCTAGTAATGCTTTTACTCAACAACCCACACACATTTTCCTAAACATCAATTCTTTTTCATTTTGTCTTACATTGAATGTATGATCTCCTTTAAATAAGGGTTTGCAGCAAAGAGTTGGTTGTTCTCTTTTTGTGAAGTTTCAATGCAGTCATCTCTAAGAATAGCCTGGCTGCTTGATGATTTCCTGAGTGTGATTTTCTGAATCCCCCATGTTAAACTTAAACCTAATTACTCTTGTTCTGTGCCTAAAGGGAAGAGAGGACATCTGGGCATCACCTTCCACATAATTAGCCTTCATATTCGAAGATTAGAAGATTTTGCCTTTGCCTTCTGCTATGTTGAGCTATTAAAATCTAATTCTGTTTCTTCTTACCATGAAATTTTTAAAATGGGTAAAAACAAATTCTTCTTGCTCTGGTGGCTTGGGAATATAATAGTGGGAATAAGTTGTTAAGAATTAGGAAAGGTCAGACCACAAAGGATTTGTTATAGCTAAACACAAATTCAAAAGCAAGAAATAAATTTCAGCATCTGCCAAAAGGCTCAGATTTATATTGGAAATTCCAAATAAAAAGAATTATAAACTAAATTGGATTTGCAATATCAAAATATTTCCGTATGAGATAGGAGATGTGAATATTGTCTATCCAAATCTCTCAACTATATAACCACAAGATTTATTTCAAAACTCTCTGTTTTATGATGACTGAGATCCAAAGTTAGAAATTATGAAGAAAATAATTTATGAAGAAAGTCAGATCATCTGGCCTTTGCAAAAATTATAAGCAGAAACAGCCTTCAGTGTTCCAAAAAGTTAAAGGAGCATAGGCAGCCAATTAAGCCAGTTTGACATATTAAAAAAAAAACACTGAAAATTAAAATGAAACAAAAAAATGTATTTCAATGAAGTACAGCTCCAAATCTATACCACTTCACTTGTGGCCCGTAAAATATTTGATAATAGAGCTTCTTTGGTGAAAGGTTTGCTTAGAGGGAAAATATACTCTACTAATAAACTTGCTCTAGTCAGTTGGGATCCCTGAGAAACAGATTCTGAGATAAAGATTAGCATGCAGAAGATCTATTAGAAGTGTTTTTAAGATTAACATCTGCCGAAGGGAAACGAAGGAAAGATTGGGCAGAGGATTAAGTAAAGTAGTGATCATGTTTCTGTGGAAGTCTGAGCCAGTGCTACAGATGATTAATCTTTAAAATGGAATAACCCTTCAAAGCTGTCCCAGATAGGGAAGAGAGTCAAGCATTTGTATTCCCACATGGATCAATTATTGGATGCAGGCTGACTCTGGAAGGGGGAATGAATTTTGGTGAATTTCAAAAGGGGATGACGGCCAAGGTTTCTATAAATGAAAAGCAAGTGGTCGCTCTGACAATAGGAAGTAACTACAGTAGTCCATCTTTCAGATATAAAACCTAATAATATTTTATTCTGAAAGTTTCTTTTTTTAATTTATTTATTATTTATTTATTTAACATCTTTATTGGAGTATAATTGCTTACGACCGGTGTGAGATAGTTTCTTTTTGATGTGTAATTAAGACCTGCATTTTCCAACAAGATTTCCTTTCATTATTTCTTTCAGAATTTATTCTGCTTCTTCACCCCAAGTATTTTGAAGAGACATTATTGAAGATCAATAGAGAAGAGTTTTATTTATTTATTTAACAACCTAGGTTAACCTAGAAAACGCAAGGGTTCCAGACCAAGGCTGGGAGCGTCCATAGCATGAACTGGAACAGGCATTCTCTGACTTTCCCAGCAGTCCTGGGATAACTTTTCATTAGCTTCAAACTAAGCCTCAGATTATCAGTAGCTGATCTACTGGTTAAACTAGAGAATTTACAAATTACGCTGAACTTGTTGGACTGCCACTTAAAAGTCATCTTTAAGGTGATTTAAATTTTTAAAGTTTCAGTGTCCTTATTTAGAAAATGGGGATAATTATTATTTTCTTAAAAGATTGAATTTTAAAGGAAGTAACACATGTAGAACGTTCAATTGTATCTAGTATTAATATATACTAAAAAATTATTAGCTATTTTATAAGATGAGTTGAGTGAGAAACATGAGTTCAACAGATAATGATATCTAGTATTTTTTTAAGGCAAATATCAAATGTACTCTACATTTGACAGTCTGCATTTGGTATTTCTCTCTGTTATGGTCACTTGGAGGGGAACCAATCCCATGACTTTTTTAATATCAAAGATGATGCCAAACTGCTTTTTAAAAATGTATTAACATATATAAGCTTCATAACAACACCATGAGGCAGCTATTATTATCCTCATTGTATAGATGATGAAGTGAGACACAAGAAGTTTAAGTAATTCCCCAATATTTACACTATTTTTTTAATGGTGGACTAGGGATTCAACCCAAGAAGTTTGACTTCAGGGTGCATATGTTTAACCATGCTATCATTTTGTCTCTACAATAGTAAATTCTCATTGCTCAGGAGTTGTGATTGACACTAGTCACTTGCTTACCATAAAATCTTACCATGACTTCATAATTCTTAATATGGGAAAAAGTATGGTTACAAGTATTCATTTGCAGAATTTGATACATTTGCTGGAGGTCCAAGTTAAACTTTAATACCTACAATTCTCTTTGGATGGGCTTGCTTTTGTTTACTTATTCTAACATGAATGTGTAGAACAGATAATATTATCTATACCCTTAAGTAGCTCAAAGATTATTTCCAACTTTGCCATTTTCTTATTCTGTCACCTGACTCAGAAAAGCTCAAAGAAGCACATTCCCTTAGATGTAGTATTTAGGATACAAATTATTTGATGACCTGGTCAAATAGCTGTAGTAACATGGATAGGTTCTGTTTCAGCACATATCCGGGGATGTATAGCTCCATCAAACTAAGAAATGGCAGTAATATAAGAACATGTTTTGTAAATGGGGAAGTTTAGCAAAGCATTTAACAATAATTTTGCTGGAGATTGCAGTAAAGGGAACAAGAAGTTCACACATCAGGCCTGCAATACTTTTCTTGTAAACATTTACAATGAGGTGATTAAAGGATCATTTACTTTTTATGTCTACCTTTTCACCATTTGAGGCTTTGTACACTAACTTTCAGAAGCAAATGATTATGGTTCAGAAGACAGCTACCTTTTTTTTTTGTAATGTATTTTTAAGGGAAGAACAGAGGGTAATTTATCTATAGTAAATACAACAGTTCAGATTATTTGTTGGCTGGAAAATGAGATTACAAGTGCTAATCTGAGGTATGCATAACAAATCAAATCTTCATCTTTAATGCAAAATATTTTTCAACAGATATATTAGAAACTATGTAGCTTTACTAATGTTCAAAGAAACAACTTCAATTTCTGAGTTAAATATATCATTTGCAATAATTTTTAAGGCAATAAAAATTTAAATATATTACACAAAACATATATTTATAAGTGTAATTATTATAATTAAATCATTTTGTTTATATGAGGTACAAGATATAAATTATAATAAGTAGCTAAATCTATAAGATTCTGAAGTTTGAAGTGGTCTTCATGTGCAATGAATACTTTCTTTTTTTACTGAAACAGCAAACTTTAGAGTTGAAATTCTGAGGTATATGTATCTATGTATGTACACCCGAAGATTAGAAGTCAGACCCTGTACTCAAGGTGAAAGCCTAAGTAAAATCTCATAAAGACTATGCCCAGACTATCTTATTAAAATAGAAGGGTTTTATGAGGATTTAACTGGGCTTTTTTGGTAATTTTTTCTCTAGTTCTTGAATTTTGTTCTACTGCATTTTAACTTTTGGTATGTTCTGCTTTTTCCTCTCCAAATTCTTTTTGGAATCTGCTTTTGTAGAACAGCTATGGTTTTCTGAAGGTGGTGGTAGTTAACCCTCCTACTTGTCTTGCAGTGTTGAACAGACGACATACTTGAGTTTTTCTGTCCTTGGGTTAGCTTCATGTAGGACTCTTTTCCCTCTGAAAGTTTAATAATATCCTCCATAAAACTTGTAATATTTCCATTGAATTCCATCTTTCAATTATTTATACTCTTTTCTTTGTTCCCAAATTTGGGGATTTTGCACTAGAATTTTTGTTTTTTCAAGACTCTTTAGTGTTTGCTTAAGCCTAGACACTTCCTTTCAGTGAATATTTTTGATCTGGCTTCTCCAAAAGCTGTCCTTACTCTTTGATCATCTACTTGTAATCTAAAATTACACCATAAATTTCTTTAATTTTTTTGAGATATTTTGAAACATTTCACAATTTACTGTTCATGCAGGTGATAAATTCTCCTTGTTATCAGGAGGATTTCCAACAACAACAAAATAGTAATAATTACATTCTCTGAGAAAATTCTGGAAGACCAGGATTTTGTTGCTCATGGTTATATTTTATGTTGATCATATGTTTTATCATATTTTTTAAAATTAATTTTTATTGGAGTATACTTGATTTACAGTGTTATATTAGTTTCTGCTGTACAGCAAATGCAATCAGTTATGCATATATCCACTCTTTTTAAAATTCTTTTCCCATGTATGCCATTACACACTACTATATATCATGTATTTTTAATTAAAAATAATTACATTTTAACATGTTATGAGGCTTTGATTTTTCATGGTAAACATTATCTCAAATGGTCAGTTTCGTTTTTTTTTTTTACATCTTTATTGGAGTATAATTGCTTTACAATGGTATGTTAGTTTCTGCTTTATAAAAAAGTGAATCAGTTATACATATACATATGTTCCCATATCTCTTCCCTCTTGCATCTCCCTCCCTCCCACCCTCCCTATCCCACCCTCCAGGTGGTCAAAAAGCACCAAGCTGATCTCCCTGTGCTATGCAGCTGCTTCCCACTAGCTATCTACCTTACGTTTGGTAGTGTATATATGTCCATGCCTCTCTCTCGCAAGCACCCGCCTCTGGAGCTCCTTTAAGCAGCGCTCTTAAGCTCCTCTCCTCGCGCACCAGGAAACAAAGAGGTAAGAAAAAGTCTCTTGCCTCTTCAGCAGGTCCAGACTTTTCTCCGGACTCCCTCTGGGCTAGCCGTGGTGCACTTATCCCCTGCAGGCTGTGTTCACGCCACCAACCCCAGTCCTCTCCTGACGCTCTGACCAAAGCCAGAGCCTTAACTCCCAGCACCGCCCGCCCTGGCGGGTGAGCAGACAAGCCTCTCGGGCTGGTGAGTGCCGGTCGGCCCTGATCCTCTGCGGGAATCTCTCCACTTTGCCTTCCGCACCCCTGTTGCTGTGCTCTCTACCGCGACACCGAAGCTTCCCCCAACGCCACCCGCAGTCTCCACCCGCGAAGGGGCTTTCTAGTGTGTGGAAACCTTTCCTCCTTCACAGCTCCCTCCCACTGGTGCAGTCCCGTCCCTATTCTTTTGTCTCTGTTTATTCTTTTTTCTTTTGCCTTACCCAGGTACGTAGGCGGGGGGGGTTTCTTGCCTTTTGGGAGGTCTGAGGTCTTCTGCCAGCATTCAGTAGGTGTTCCGTAGGAGTTGTTCCACATGTAGATGTATTTCTGATGTATCTGTGGGGAGGAAGGTGATCTCCGCATCTTACTCTTCCGCCATCTTCCGAGAAGCCTCCAGTCAGTTTCTTCTAAGATGTCCAAATTCTCTTCAGATATTTCCATTCCAGAATTATTACTCAATTCTCTGGTAACCTTCCTTCATCTCTGCTTAGTAGTATACCTCATTTCAGTTACATTGGTAGTGTCTTTGGGTTATTTTTCTTGTTTACCAATGAGTGCCACAGAATAGGTTCTTTCTTAGGTACCACAACTAACCAGAGGTCACTTTCTTCAAGTGCAGTCCGCTGACTGAACTGTGGGGCTTTAGCTGGAGCAGAAAAGTGCCGTGTTTCTCATTTCCATGGTGGATTTCAACTCTGGCTCTATAGGTGGCGCAGTTGTTCTGGTGGCCCCATATAAAATCAAATCAGGCTGTGAACAAGTGATTAAATAGCCAAGCTAACAACTGGGACAGGAAGATGGCTGTGACATTAGAAATTCTAGGACAGGACCACAGTAGCCAGTGTGGCAAAGGGTGGCCAGAAGCCTGAGACCTGACATTCTTTCTTAAATTCATTTGTGAGTGTCCAAAGAAATATAACCAAAACACAATAGATACATTAACATGGGATACTAAAAAGTGTTTCAATGACCCAGAAGAAGCCTGGAAGGGGAAATGAGCTAATTAAAAACTAATGGAACAAGTAAAACAAAGAATAACATAGACCTAAATCCAAAATTATCAATAATCACTTTAAATGCAAATTATCTATACACATGATTTAAAAGACACTCTCAGATTGTATAATAAAGTAATACCAAACTATATGTAGTCTATAAGAAACTACACACACACACACACACACACACACACACACACACTCACACACACACGCGTAATAGCTTATAAGAAGAATGGGACAAAACACACTATTCATACCTGAGCTGGAGTGGCTCTATTAATATCACAATATCACTCACATTTAACAATGTAAATAGTTGCCGGCATGCAGAAATTCAAATTTTTCTTTTTGGAATTTTGTGAATTTTTTTGTGGTTGTTTTTGATCCACAGTTGGTTGAATCCGTGAATGCAGAATCTGCAGATACAAAGGCCTGGCTGAACCAAAGGGCAGTGAGGAAGACTATGCAAGGGAAATTACATTTCAGCTGATACCTAAATGGTGTTGGACCAAGGGATAGTACCAGAAGAGGAAGATAATATTTAATGTGGAGGGAACAGAAATATGTTCATGACATCTATTATTTGACAACTCTATGTTTATCCCATTTTTATTTTGTACTCTGTAAAGTAGGAGAAGTTTAATATTTTTCTAAAAATAATTAGAAGAAAAATGTCATGCTTGGATAATATCTTTAAGCAATTCCCAGATAAGATCTAGGAGTGTGGGGTTAGAAGAGAGGTGCTTAATATCTAGAAGAAAATTATCTATCTCTCTACCTATCAATCAATCATCTATCATCAACTGAGAGACAGAAAGAGAGAGGCAAGGCTGGTAAACATCAATTATGGAAGATACAACAGAAAACAATAAAGTGAAAGAAATGGGTCTCGTAGGTGTAAGTTTGCCTCAGGGTGAGTCAAGGAAGTTCTCTTTTCTATGGAATTTTGATCTTAGAACTTTGAAAAATGACAGGTCTTGAGGAGAAAAAAAAGACCCTTTTCATAAAAGACCATTCAAATAAGCTTCAGTGTTTATTGTTTTCTTGTTTGTTTTGAGTAAAGTTTTACAGTTTACTTTTGTCTATTAATTTTAAACAAAGACCTAATTAGAACTTATTAAAAGACATACCAAAATAACACCTGTAAGAGGATGATTTTATGCACTTACTTTAAAAGATAAAGCAACCCATGGAGCATTGAGATAAATTTCGCATTTGCTGTAAGATGAATGGGAAAAAGGGATATTAAATTTCATTTAAGGTCTTTACATATTTTATTCATAGGCTTTCTCTGATTCTTCCTTCTGGTTAGGGAGTAACAAAGACTAAATATTAAATATTTCAGTTCATCTTTGAATCTTTTAAATCAAATGTATTGCTCTGATTTATTTTATGTATGCAGTTTTGGCTAAAGATAACCAAGAGCCACTTTGCCTTTACTTTGCAGCTTACGGATTCATTAGAAGAAATCATTGAAATCAAAATGACTTGGATGAATTTTTTTTTATTGTAGGGAAAAGACCACCTAAAACTTCCTTAGACTTTAATTGTGATTTTCAACTCTTTCTGGAGCCAATTTTCAAAGCAGAGGGATCTCAAAGTAATTCAATTTCAGATCATTTTCCCTCTCAACCTCAATCTTTAGTGGTGTGTTATTTTAAATGGCTGATTTGTCAGTGTTTTCTTTAACAATTTAAGTAGTGTGGTGTTGTAAGATTACATTTGCCCATGTTTACTTGGAATGCAAAAAGTACGATTTGAATCATTTTCATTCTAGAATGACAAAACATGGATAAACAGAAAGTAGCTTTGGGGTAGGGGTGCATCTTGACAGCAATGAATCAACAATCTAAAGGCTGAAAGGGCCCTTCGGCTATCATCTGGGCCAGCTTCTTAACACCAAACAGTTGAATGCCCCAAACAACTAAAGCAGGTGGCTGTCTATTGCACATATAATATGGAGTTATCACACAAATACATGTTTCCACAACTCTGGAGAATCTGAATTTTACATCTTCATCACAAATCCTGTCACTGAAGACAGTAATTTTGTTTGTACTCTAGTTCTCAGACGGCATCTCTGCATAATATCAAATACATTGGGACAGCAGAACTATACCTTTTTAACTCTTTATATCATTAGTGCCTAGTATAAGAAGCACACGGTAATGTTTTGTTAATGTTGACAGGACCCACCTATTTTTTAAAATAATAGCTGATGATATCACAAATGCATGGGAACTGTGAGGGAATTATCCCTGTTTCTTTATGTGACTCATAGGTTAAGTTAACTGATTATCTAGCTGACAAGTTCTGTGAATCAAGAAAAATAACCACACCTCCTAATGGTGTAACAAAGAAGAACAAACCGTGTTGGATCTATTCCTTTAACTCTAACCTTTGTGCTCTGTTGCCTGTGCTTAGTTATACTGGCTCTGCATCTTTGAAAAGAATGTTGCCTATAGCCTGACTATACATAATAGCACTTTCTCAAGGCTCTGACCTGTAAAGGTATAATACTTTTCATTCATGTAGAGAAAGATAAAAGTTGCAGAACAGAAAAATAATATTTATCTTGTTGGGGGTTTACAGAAACATTCTGACCAGATGTAGTTGGACAGGTGCAAGAACAAAGGATTATCGCATCCCCTCTGGGGTTTGGACAGCACCAAGAAGTTTGCAATAACCAGCTACGTACCCTCCCCTTTGAGTATTCTTGAAGCCTGTATTCTAACTTGGAGTAAATGGTAGTCTGCCATATTCTCCGTCTGCTGGATTTCCAAATAAAGGCACAATTTCTTACCCGAACACTTCTCGATTTATTGGCCTGTCATTCAAAGAACAGTAGGAGCTTGGACTCTGTAGCAATGACATTAATTTCTTCACAAATTACTTCAGAGCTTTGTTTTGTTTTCATTTTAATGACTGATTAAAGGGTGAGAAATCAACCTGAGAGAACTGCTGAGAAATAGAGGCCTGGACTACCTGTCTTTGGCCACTTATCAATTATAAATGACATTTTTGGTACCTTTTTATCTCTTGTCATTGGCTGCTAGGGAAGAATCACAATGACAATTCAGCAAAAT
Organism: Neophocaena asiaeorientalis asiaeorientalis; assembly: GCF_003031525.2. Taxonomy (NCBI): domain Eukaryota; kingdom Metazoa; phylum Chordata; class Mammalia; order Artiodactyla; family Phocoenidae; genus Neophocaena; species Neophocaena asiaeorientalis. The sequence goes on from NW_020173201.1 coordinate 4,273,368, forward strand.
CATGGAACATGGAGAAGGCCAAAGGTGCACAGTTTAGTGTTATCTTTCAGGGGACATATGAGGCCATAAAATTCTAACACCTAATTCCTGTAACAAAGCTTGTAAAAAGAAGAGAAAATAGCACATCATAAATCCAGCCCTCTGCCACCACCTGGAGCAAAAGAGCACCTGGTACAATTTAACTTGTTTTAGTTACAAGGTTAAGAATGTAATATTTTTTTAACATCTTTATTGGAGTACAGTTGCTTTACAATGGTGTGGTAGTTTCTGCTTTATAACAAAGTGAATCAGTTATACATATTCATATGTCCCCATATCTCTTCCTTCTTGCATTTCCTTCCCTCCCACCCTCCCTATCCCACCCCTCTAGGTGGTCACAAAGCACTAAGCTGATCTCCCTGTGCTATGAGGCTGCTTCCCACTAGCTAGCTGTTTTACGTTTGGTAGAGTGTATATGTAAGAATGTAATCTTGTGACAAACAGTTCTATAGTCAGGACTAAGCTTCAGTGTCCTTCAGGTAATGAGCTTTGTGATAGAAAATTACAGTTTTCTCAACCTTCATTCCACTGTATTTATTTCTTTTAAGGCTCTTGAGGTTTTGAAAGAATGTCTGAGATGTAATATTTAAATTTGGAAATTTAAAATTTCTAATTATAAGAGAGTATATTATAGATATAATAACTACAAATTTATATATAACTACCCATTTATAATATAACTACCAATTTGAAAATAATTTTTTCCTAATCAAGCTCACTTTTTAGGTCTTTGCAATTGCAAATGCTTTGAGAGAGAATGCATCAGTTTATGCAGACTAAGTTTGTATTATCTTTATGGTTAACTTAGAATTGCCTGAAGCATTTGCTCTTGTAGATCTGTCTGTTTTTCTATTTTTGTGTCTGGTCTGAAAAGATTTCCAGTCAAAATTTCAGAAAAGTATTCCTTTTTCAAAATTTTGAAATCCCTTGAAGTTCTTCCCTTTCAATTCTTAGACTACTTACTCTATCTCAAAAGGGAATCTCATTGTAATTTTATCCATTTCCATGACTTATTTGCCATTTATATCTCCCAAATATTTATCCTCAACTCATATATTTATTTGCTTCCAGACTTACATTACAAAAAAAAATCAAAGACAAACCGCTGGGACATTGACCTCTTTATCGTCTACCCACATAATTCAATCTTCATGTATTCCATATCTGTGAAGGGCACTGTCCCCCACTCAGTTGTACCAGGAGGGAAACCTGGAGCCATTCTTGATACATTTCTCATCCTAACTTCCCATATCCAATTAATTACTGAGTTCTGTAACACATACTTCCTAAACATTTGTTAATTAGTGTATACTTTCCATCACCATCACCTCTACCATACTTTTTAGTCTCCTATTATCTCCTTCAGAAGTTACTGAAATAGTCTCTTTTTTTTAAATTAATGAACTTGCCTTTTTTTAAAATTAATTAAATTTATTTGGGGCTGCATTGGGTCTTAGTTGTGGCATGCAAGATCTTCGTTGCTGCGCGCAGGCTTCTCTCTAGTTGTGGTACGTGGGTTTTTTTCTGTCTAGTTGTGGCTCGCGGGTTCCAGGGAGGGTGGGCTCTGTAGTTTGTGGCTTGTGGGCTCTAGTTGAGGCACGCGAGCTCAGTAGTTGTGGAGCATGGACTTAGTTTCCCCACAGCGTGTGGGATCTTAGTTCCCTGACGAGGGATCGAACCTGTGTCCCCTGCATTGCAAGGTGGATTCTCTACCACTGGACCACCAGGGAAGTCCTTGCAATAGACTCTTAATTGATCTTATACAATCCAGTTTCCGTGCTTAAATGGAGAGTTATTTGTTCAAATATGAACCTGCTCTAATCATCAACATTTGCCATCTCTCCATCTCTCTCTCTCTTTCTCTCTCCCTCTCTCTCTCGCTCTCTCTCTCTCTCTCTCTCTCCCTCTCCCCCCATACACACACACACACACACACACACACACACACACACACACACAAATCAAAGTTTCAAGTAACAGATCTACCTCAGGCTTAGACTTTTTCTGCCTGTCCTTTTTATCATCTTTGCTAATTCCACCTACTAACTTTTTATTCCATTTCTTTTCCCTCTACTCCAATTCTGGACTTCTACCTCTCCATTATTCAACTCTTGGCACCTTCTTAGTGCCTTGTTATTTCCCTTACATAATATTGGGCAGGCTCTATTGTAATTGTGTGATTGCTTGCCTGAGTTCTGTAGTATTGATATAATCCCTTTAAGGGCAGAGATCATGTCCATCTACTTCATTGTAATATACTCAATGACTAATACACAGTATTTATTACATTATTTAACACTTGTTAGGTGCTCAATAAATATCATTAGGGTAAATAAATGAGTGGATGAATGAAAAATAATTACATTCAAAATGGCATTTGATTTTTCTACAGGATAAAATAGTGTCCTTAACTTTAGATATGGAATCTCTTTTTAATTAAATCTCTAAGAATATGAGTCATTCACTTCTTCAGTCCTTTGTTTTGTTTTATTTTGTTTATTCTTTTTGTGGTCTTCTGCTTTCAAGAAAACATAGGAAATTGGTTCATCATTTCCTTTGTATAGTTAGTCAGATATTTCTCCACTAAAAATCGAAGCTAGCTTTAAATCAAGGTAACATCTAAACTTCTTCCTTAGCCTGCTAATTGTGCACAAGCTTATATGCCTTTTAAAATTAGTGGACTTTATTTTTAGATCGGTTTTAGGTTTACAGAAAAATTGACCAGAAAGTACACAGAGTTCCTGTATACCTCCTCTGCTTCCTCAGTTTCCCCTATTAGGAACAAAATTGCATTAGTGTGGCACATTTGTTATAATTAATGAACCAATATTTATACATTATTATTAACTAAAGTTAATAGCTTACATTAAAGTACACTCTGTTCTGCACAGTTCTATGGATTTTGACAGGTGTATAATATCATGTATCCACTATTATGTTATCAAACAGAACAGTTTCACGTCCCTAAAAACCTGTGCTTCATTTGTTTAGTCTTCCTTCCTTTCCTCTCTTTGAGCCCCTGGCAACCACTGATCTTTTTACTGTTTCCATAGTTTTGCCATTTACAGAATTGCATTTAAGTTTTTAATTTCATAAAAACTTTCATATGCTAAAAATTATAGTTTTGAAACACAAAGTGTAGCCCATTTCTTCCCTGGAATAATACAGTACATAGCATTTTCAGGTTGACTTATTTCCCTCTGCAATATGCATTTACAGTCCCTCCATGTCTTTTCAAGGCTCACTACCTTATTGCTTTTAATAAGCAATAATACTGCTGATTAATAATTAATAATATGGCTGAATAATATTCCATTGTATGTATGTTGGTCGGCTTGTTTATTCATTTGTACATTGAGGGACATCTTTGTTGCTTCCAGATTTTAGCAATTATGGATAATGCTGCTATAAGTTGTGTGCAGATTTTTGTGTAGACATAAGGTTTCAATCCACTTGAGCAAATATCAAGGAGTGCAATTGCCGGATATTATGGTGAAATATCAATATAGTGCAAGGAACTGCCAAACTTGTCTTAAAAAGTGGCTATACCATTTTGCATTCCTACCAGCAATGAATGAGAGTCCCTGTTACTCCACATCCTCTTCAGCATTTGGTGTTGTCAATGTTCTGGATTTTAGCCATTCTAATAGGTGTGTTGTGGTATCTTATTTTTGTTTTAACTTGCAATTCCTTAATGGCATGTGATGTTAAGGATCTTTTCATATGCTTATTTGCCACCTTTATATCTTCTTTGGTGAGGTGTCTATTCAGATATTTTGCCCATTTTTAAATTGAAATTTTTTATTGTTGTTGAGTTGTAAGAGTCATTTGTGTATTTTGGATACAAGTCCTTTATCAGATTCATGTTTTACAAAGATTTTCTCCCAATACTTGGCTTGTATTATCATTCTCTTAATGGTGTCTTTCACAGAGCAAAATTTTTTAATTGAAGTGAAGTTTAACTTATTCATTTCTTCTTTTATTGATTATACCTTTGGTGTTGTACCTAGAATGTAAAATAGATAGCTAGTGGGAAGCAGCCACGTAGCACAGGGAGATCAGCTCGGTACTTTGTGACCACCTGAAGGGGTGCGATAGGGAGGGTGGGAGGGAGATGCAAGAGGGAGGGGATATGGGGATATATGTATATGTATAGCTGATTCACTTTGCTATAAAGCAAAAACTAACACACCATTGTAAAGCAATTATACGCCAGTAAAGATGTTAAAAAAAAAATAAACAAGGTCACGTAGATTTTTCTCCTATGTTACCTTCTAGGAGTTGTAAAGTTTTGCATTTTACATTTAGACCTGTGATTCATTTTGTTTTCTTGTTGTGAAATATATAAGATCTGTGTCTAGATTCATGTTTTTGAATGTGGATGTCCAGTTCTTTCAGCACTTTTTGTAAAAAGACTGTCCTTCTCCATTGAATTGCTTTTGTTTTTTTGGTAAAATCAGTTGACTTTATTGGTCAACAACTATTTCTGGCTCTCCACTCTGTTCCATTGATGTATTTTTCTTTTCTTTTATCAATGCCACTCTGTCTTGATTACTGGAGCTTTATAGTAAATCTTGAAATTGGGTAGTATCAGTCTCCCAACTTTGTTCTTCAATAATGTGTTGGCTGTTCTGGGTCTTTCCCCTTTTCATAGAAAGTATAGAGTCATTTGTTAATACCATAAAATAACATGCTTGGATTTTGATTGGAATAGTGTTGAATCTGTAGATCAGGTTGGAAAGAGTTGACATCTTTACAAGGAGTTTATCTGATGTCTTGAATTCAATTTCTTAATAGATTTATGCCTTGTCTTCCCTTTGAGGAATAAAGTCATGTATGAAGGAACTATAATATCTAGACAGGAAAGGATTTTTTAAAGACTTAATAAACTTTAATCTTTAGAACAATTTTAGATTTGTAGAGTAATTGAAAGATAATACAGAGAGTTTTGCAAAGTGAAATATAGATTTTAATATAATGATAAAAGGAATATACCATTTGCTAAATACATATAATTATATAAGATCAATTGCTCTGTACTTGATTCAACAGTTTCAAAGTGCTTTTTGACCTTTCAAATTATATTTGTGATATCAATTTTACTTAGGGAACTTCATATCCTTTTCCTATATATATTTCTTCAATTAGTTCTTTTACTCATTTTAACTTTTTAAAATAAAATTAAAGGCACACATCTAACTAGATTGTATACAAAAGACTTTCAATACTGGCTTTTGTAGAGCATATGCTAAAAAAGAGTAAAAGATCAAATGGAAACATTCTCCTCTAACTAGGAATCTTTATAGTAAAATGTTCTTTATAAAGAAGTCTATAAAGTTTACAGCCTCCTAGATATAAAAGTAAATTCCTTTGCCAATATAACCATATCTAGCTTTCTTCTCAAAATAATGCTGCCACTGGAGGTGAATCAAATGAAAATTATCTTTAATAAGATTTCTTTCAAAGTACTATAGTATATTACACTGAAATTCATGCTGAATAGGAAAAAATGAGTTATTTTTATACCTTGAAATAAATAAAATTTTAATTTTCAATTTCAATTTTTAAAAATGTAGTTATCTTTGGTTATCCTTTGTCCTAAGAATTTGATGCATTTCAGTATTAGTCCTTCTTTATAATTAAAATTTCTGTTTATGAAAAATGCTTCTATGTTTGCTGTATTTTATAGGTGAAGCTTGTGACGTATTTAAGTGACATATAAAAGTAGGTACTTAATTGTTTGCAAATATGACTTGCTTTTACAACAGACCCTTTCCATGTTATATCCTAGTCTAGGATCTCATCTTACCATGTTATAGATTGGAATGACAAGAAAATATTTTTGAAATATTAACTGATTTTTTTCTTGCATTGTGTGTGACTTTTAGAGCCTTGGGTTTTGATTCCACACCTCTTCACCAGCACCAAACCAGTTGTCAGCCCTACTAACCTAAGTACTTTACCTCTAGGGAAGGACGTGAAAAGCAAAAAAATAAATTCAAGTTCTTTAAGTTCTCAAAGCTAGGCTGTACTGGGGAATGTAAGGATTCAGAAAAAAGATAGTAGATTTGGAGATAGGGGCATGTTGACAGATGAGCAGTTCTTCTCATTCCTGAGGCTAGAAAAGGGAAAAGGATTCCCTGAAGTGAAGGCAGTCTGGGGAAGCACCATGCAAAACAAAAGCACAGAGTGATGGGTCCCTTTTTCTCAGGCTAATTTCCAGAGGAAGAGAAAAATCATTCAAAGAAAGAACCAGATAGAATAAAGAATTTTAAGGAAAAAAAGGAGTTATGCCTGTTTACTAGTGCTTGCTGCCACTGGGGAGAGCACAAAGAAGTGGAGGACTGGGCCTTAGAAAGAGACCATCTGCAGCTTGATTGTCCAATTCACTTATTTTTACCTGGAATAAATCATGTGCTCCTAGGACTGACATGGGAGTAGGAAGAGTGCAACAGATTTAAAAGAGACTGTAGAGGGGAACTCAGTGTCAACCTGAATAGACTAATGCTTGGAGCCTACACTAGGTAATGTACATGAAGGTGACAGCATGGACAGATGTCTCTGAAGACCCTTCAGTTCCTCTCATTCCCTTATGGCATATATACTGTGAGCCTCCTTTGGACCTTAGTTACAAACATCAGGAATGGATGAGAATACAAACTTGAATGGATTTATTTATTTATTTGTTTGTTTATTCTACTCTAGTGAAATAAAAGACATAAAAATGTATCATAATTACGGAAATAAAATGAATTAAATGACTAGACAGAAAAATAGTTACCTTCCCTCTGTTTGTGGAGCATGGGCTCCAGACGTGCAGGCTTCAGTAGTTGCGGCACACTGGCTCAGTAGTTGTGGCTCATGGGCTCTAGAGCACAAGCTCAGCAGTTGTGGTACACGGGCTTAGTTGCTCGATGGCATGTAGGATCTTCCCGGACCAGGACTCGAACCCTTGTCCCCTGCATTGGCAGGTGGATTCTTAACCACTGCGCCACCAGGGAAGCCCTTAGGGAAGTCTTTATACCTAGTTGAGTGGATTTAAATGCAAACTATATAATGTCCCATACAATAACTGTCATCCAAAATGAGTGGCTTGAAGCGATTCACTGGAAATTTGGCCATCAATATTTCAATATCCGTTTTCTACCCTTTGCAATTGATATGTTATGCATTAACAGCCCCAAGTCTCTAGTCAAGTAGACTCTCTAGTAAAAGACACTTAATTTATCTTTATGATCACACTTTTCCTTTTATAATCCATTTGCCCTTAACCAGATCTTGTCCTAACTCCCAACTTTAAATGACAAACTCTATCTCCCAATGTCATTTCATGTCCTGCCCTCACTATTTACAACCCTAGCTGGATGCTCTTGCACTTTATAAGGTTGATGTGAGATATTTCAAATAACGGATTACTGAATTATAGCTCAGTAATTTAAGCAGGTAGAAAAGAATGTTTGTGGGCTTTGCAGAACCATGTCAGAAATGGAGGTTCCTCTGTCACTGCTGCAGATCAATCATAAATGCTTAAGCTGTTGATTCTTTAGTCGAATGACTGCCTGCACAAGGTTTGACAAGAGGTCCTTAATAAATGCGTTCTTTGTAGGAAATTTGCTCTTATTGTTTACTTCTGTGTTTGTTTCCTAAAACCAATGAACAATGATTAGCCTCTAAAAGCTGGAAAAAGCCATATACTTACATACAAAACAATGAAGACATTCTTGTCATTTATCAATCAGTTGACAGTATTTTTTCAACTTCTTTTCTTCTCCTCTACTCCATAATATTTAAAGTCATTACTTTCTTAATCAATTCGGTGATCATTAGCTTTCCCAGAATACACAGAGGTCATACCCTACAATGTCTAACATAGTACTGTGAAAAGATTAGTAATCAGCATTTATTATATCACTGAATGTAATTTGAAAGAAGACAGAAACATACAAGAAACTATACACTTATTTATATAAGGTCTTAAAAACTGCTAGCTTATCAACTCATAAATAAGAGTAACAGATTGCTACACACATTGCTGTTTCTTGAAATGCCCAAGTTTTTTTCTGCTATTTGAAAATAAGTTTATAATATTCTGTTATAAATTGTTGTTTTCCATAATTGATGAACTATTTAGGCACTCTGAACTAAAATAGTATAGTATTTTATTTTGCCTTTGATGGAGTCTTTTTCTCCATTAAAGTAAGCAAACTTACATGTGACATTTTGCAAACTCAGTACAGATTTAAGGGAATACTTTGTAAAGTATTTGTTTTTTTAATTTTTTGACTGTAAATATTGTTAATATACTAGGTTTCACAATTCATCCAGGCAATCATATTAAAACTTTTAATTATTTAATAAGTCTACTATGTAATAAGCTTATACTTGACAGAGAAAACATGTGAAGGGCAGCCAGTATTAACTCTGGAAGGCATTTATCAGGCTAAATATGCGAAGTGCCTCTATATGCGTATTATTGTAGCTGATAAGGAAATTAAGATAATTTAAGAGGAAAATGCTACACATTTAATGTAGGCTTCTGTTCAACACAGGAAACAGTGAAAACTAAGTTCTTTTCAAATCTGATGCTGCAATAATGATAATTTAGACATGCACACAACACAAAATAAAAGTGAAGTAACACACTGGCAATACCTTTCATCAGACTTCGGCATTGAGGAGCATAAAACTGAATCAAATTACCTCATACTGTAGAGGAAAGAGACAAAAGCAATGCTGCCATCCTTTATGTTTGAGGTTGATGAGGCCTAAAGAGTTGTGTTGACATATACAATGTCATACAGCATGTGGCAGACCCTGGAATAGATCCTCACTCTTATGACTCTTGGTCCATTGATGCCTTTCCATACCAGTGTGGAAACTGGTCAATAAAGCTGACCTCCTTGTATTAACTTTAGTACACAAGGCAATTAAAGAGCTCAGACTATAGTATATACATTTTCACCACTTTCTAACAAAAGGCTTTGCTTTGAGATAGTTTATTTATTACCTGGAATCACACTGACATTTGGCCACACAGCTTATTTGCTAAGAACTAAAGGCGGTTGAGAAAAGTAGTTCCCTGATATAATAAGAGACTATCTCCCCATTCAGTGATAGGCTCAACTAGAAATGTTTTTCTTTAGCATAATGTATACGTGTGCTATGCTTACTATCATTACCTATCCTGAAAAAGACTAAACACTCAGTTCTGAGAGTCATTTTGCCCATGATGTCAGTGTAGTTGAGTATGTTAAGTATATGGGCAACTGGTGTCAGGCCAACCTGGTTATAGCTTGGCACCACCTCTATTTAATATAATACTTTAAGAAAGTTAACTTTCCTCAGATTCCATTCTTCATCATTAAAGTGGGGATCATTCATTTGACTTCCTGGTTTGCTGTAAAAATCAAATGAGACTCTTTATATAAAGCCCTCAGAACACTACCTCAGTAAATGGTAACAATTATTAATATATTATATTGCTACTATCATTATTACTATAATTACTATATACTTTATAGGACAATATTTTTAAAACATAGGGTAAGGCAGTATAATCTCCTTTGAAAATTTGATGAAACCTTTTGATTTTATTCCCCACCCCCAAATTAACACAGAGCTGTACAGAATTTTAGGGACTATTTAGATACCTTGAGTCCCACTTGGTGTTTGCAGTTAGATACACGGACATTAGACTAAGAGATTCTATCCAAGAACAAGTGTTGACTAGGATAGTGGTGAAGAGAAAATGGGAAATTTACATGAACATCATGAGAAGATAGAGGAGAGGTTGAAAGCTGCTTGTAACTCTGAAGGTGGAGAATAGAGCAAAGCAAGGAGGAATGATGGGTTTAGAATCAAACAGAAATGGGCTCTAATGTGGATGATGAAATAGGATGCTAATATGAACATACATTAGATGAAAGTTAATAATTGCATTCTGGCCAATGCACCCCAGGAAACTAGATTCTGTCCCTGACTAATAATTTCTTCCTACACAGTTCCTTAAGAGAATATGTGTATAGAACCACTACAGATAAAGCAAGGCATCCCTCTATTATTACTCAAGACTTTGGCTTCAAGAACCAATAGTTCAACTTAATGGACTAAACTGGATTCATTTCTTTTATATCCCCTTACTTAAGTAGACCTGCATAGTCTAGTCCTACTATATCTTTAAACATACAGGAAGGAGGAAGAATAGAGGGAGGAAGAGAGGGAGAGAGAGACAGAGACAGAGCAGAGACAGAGACAGAAACAGAGAATTTGCCTCATCTCGATGTCTTGATGCTAGCTGTCTTAGGATGTAGACTCAAGACCTTCTCAAATCAGGAAATGAATCTGGACACCATTATTTTTGTGCATAGGGTAACTTTAAAAAAATTTCTGTGGGGCGTGGTTGTGGTGGTGGAATGAATTGGGAGATTGGGATTGACATATATACGCTAATATGTATAAAATAGATAACTAATAAGAACCTGCTGTATAACAAAAATAAAATTCAAAAAGAATTTCTGTCAAGGCTATTAAAATTTTTTTTTGAGGGGGAGTATGTGTATGAGAATGTGGAAAGAAGAGAGAGAGGAAGTATTAAGTATTGGGTCTTCTCTTTTTAAATTTTATTTAATTTTATTTTTTTTTGCGGTACGAGGGCCTCTCACTGTTGTGTCCTCTGCCGTTGCGGAGCACAGGCTCCGGACGTGCAGGCTCAGTGGTCATGGCTCACGAGCCCAGCTGCTCCATGGCATGTGGGATCCTCCCGGACCGGGGCACGAACCCGTGTCCCCTGCATCGGCAGGCGGACTCTCAACCACTGCGCCATCAGGGAAGCCCTTCTCTTTTTTTAAAAATTTATTTTATTGAAGTACATATGATTTATAATGTTGTGTTAATTTCTACTGTACTATATATTCTTTTTCATATTCTTTTCCATTACGGTTTATCACAGGATGTTGTATATACAATAGGACCTTGTTGTTTATCCATTCTATATATAGTAGTTTGCATCTACTAATCTCAAACTCTAAATATTGGGTCTTCTCTTATTTGTAGAATAGGCTCCACTCATTGACTAAATGAGTACAGAGAATGGGAGGACGGGGAGAGAATAAAGAAACACATGTAATACATGCTGATTTTTGAATTCTTTTAAAATTCCCACTTTCAGATACCTAGACACACTAAGATGCATTGTGTCTTCAAATTTTACAACAGCTCCTCCTTAGTAGTGCAGCATTTTGCCCTGAATTCTGACTCATTCTTTTGAAGAAATGGAAAGAATTCAGCAACAAATAAAGGAGCCCTGAATTCCCCCTTAAAGGCAAATCTGGGTCATCTACTTATTAGCTGGTAGAGATTGAGGAAGCTTCAAAACTTTGAAGCTTTTAGCTTCAAGCATGAAAAACTAGATATATTACTAAATACACTATGAAAATGTAGTACAACATACATTTATTAAAAATTCAATAGCAAATTCTAAGGCATCTATTAAGAGTCTTGCATGTGATAGGTACTTAGTAACTGTATCTTTTTACAGTTTATATTTTGCTGTTATATTGACTTTTTCTACATGTTTTAAATTTAAGAACCAATTAAAGAATGGTGGTCTGTATGCATCATTGCATGTACTCCCAAAACAAAGACAAAAATCACGGTAAAGTTTCATATTAAAAAGACCTAGGGCCTCATATTCTTATGGAGTCCCAGTACATGCAAAATTAAATTTTATTTTCTCCTGTTAAAAAATAAATAAATAAGATTGAAAAAGATATTGAGATAACCTCAGTTCTTTTGGAAAACCATTCTGGAAATGAAATTGTATCATACATTAACATTAATTAACAGTTAATTAATGTTAATGTATGATACAATTTCATTTCCAGGAATCTCTTAGGAAAATCAATCCATAAAATTCTTAGACAACTGCATAGCTATATGTCATGTGAAAATTCTTAAAGGCCAGAGGATGTTAATCATATCTTAATTTCTACTGGTCTTGATTGTAATGTCATCAAGGGGGTTACCTCAGAGGTCAGAAAACAACTGACCATTTTTTAAGGTGTTCTTCCTTAAATTCTCTATATTAAAAATTATTTGTTTTGGTGTATCTAACAGAAAACCCAAATAATAATGGCTTAGGTATAAGATATTTTTCTCCACATAAAAGAAATCCACAAGCCAACAATAAAAGAAATATTGGCTCCACATTGTCACAAAGGGTCCTACTTCTTTCTTGCCACCCTTTTTTCTTTAGGACAGATGTTGGAAATCCACCTATCCCATCCACAATTCAGAGGCAGAGAAGAAGGGAAAATGCAAAAGGAGGCATCCCAGCAGACTCAGACACTAACCAGCTGTCACAGGAGTCCTTCCCAACAATTTGACTTAAAAGATAAACTGAGGCATATTAAAAAGTTTAAGAATTTATTGGAGCAAAAATTGATTTGAATCAGGCAGTGCCACATGGCAAGGGGTTAGGAATGCTCCACTGACAGGAGTTGGGGAGAGACTTCTATAGAAAAAATACTTTTATTAAAAAAAAGGCAGAAGCAAAATAAGGAAATTAATTGGCTGTAGCTTAAAGCCAAATTGGATGTCTGTGATTGGTGGTCCTTAGGTTTCAATTTCATAACCTTGAAGCAATTACAGACCTAGATTTTGGTTTGCTTACATAGGCCACCACAGCACTGAGCAAGTGATTGACAGACAGGATTAGAATTCCAGGCTTTGGCTGTGGGTTCAATGTGCAGAGCCAAGAATCAGTGATCTGAAAAGATTTGTGTTGCAATAAACTATTTTCCACAGTGGGCTAGAAATAATTAGGCAGATAGTCATATCTATTCAAAAATTATCCCTGCATGTAACTTGAAACATCGATATCAAAATAAAGTTTTAAAAATTTGTGTGTGTATGTGCATACATGCATGTGCGTACAGTGTTTTAATGGGATCATATTTTTTCTTTTCATTGTAACCCAGTTTATTAATCTGTAGGGAAGTCTCCCTGAGGAGAATACATTTGAGCTCTGTGCATGGGAAAATTCAGCAGATTGGGAAAAAAATCAATGCTTTCTACCTCTAAGGCTTGTCACCATTTCATCTACCACTTATTGGGGGAATAAAGATTACCACTAAACTTTACCATCCATCCATCCATCACTACCCTTGGAACGGGTTGATTAAAGTTTGGACAGTGTGAAATTGCTACACATCTATCTGTCTATGAATTTTTGTGTGAAGAATTGAAAAAATAAGAAAGCTTATTATAAGATATGACCTGGTTGATATGATTTCTAGGCATTGAAACTGTTTTAGCCATAGTGATAATCATAAAAAATTAGATTCTTCTTGTGTGGTCTTGGAAGTGTCAGAAAAAATCTATCAAGATTCACCAAAGATGTTGATAAACATGCAAATAACTTGTACAAAATAAAATGAGGTGAAATAGGATGCTGTAAACAGGCCAGAAGTTTATCTGGCAAGAGAAAAAAGTTGAAGAAAAGAGGAACAAAGTGTATAATTGCTTGTAAGATAGTTCATAGAAAATTTTGAAATTTTGATAACATTAAATCTTCGAAAAGCTATTATATTACCTGAATAAACTGAGGTATATTTAGTGCTATTTAGTGCACCTGGGAGGAAAGTTATCGCAAGGTATCAGAAGAGATGCATTAAGTTGTTCATGTTATAACTGATGTGCTACTAATATAAAATAGACATAGTGTTAAAAGCAAGCAAACAAAGCATTCTTAAAACACATACAGTTTGCTAAGTCTGAACCCAATCTGAGGGTAAGTACCTTGGATTCCCTCCCAGATGGAGGAGTAGGACTTCATTCAGACCTCTGATGTACTATGGGAGAAATACAAAGTTATGGCCCAAACCCCCATACTTTAGACAGACCTATCACTCTGGAAAGACTGCTATGAAAAAAACTCTAGGTATATTTTAGAATCGCCTATCCTCATTTTCCTGTTTCATTCCTCTTAGACCTATACTTCCCTCTTCTCCTACCTTTTCTAATATCCACAGTTTCTTATCATACTCTCTGTTTCTGTGTCTCCCTCTAGATAAGTAAATCATTCAGTGGAGCCCTAGCTGCTCCATTGTGTGTGTGGCTTTTGCAAAACCACAAATGGAACTTCAGGGTAGCACATGGTCCTAATATTTCCCCTAGAAGGACATGGATGTTCCAATGGAATGACACATGAGTTTAATTTATACCAGGGAGTACAGCTTTCTTTAGGAAAATGTAAATATGCTTGTCTTTCTAAAACTAATATTATATAAAACTTTATGTACTTGAAATAAATAATTAAGGGAAATGAACAATAGATACATCTATATGCAAATACAATGTTTTTTAAATTTCTTTTAAAAAAATTATTGAAGTATATTTGATTGACAATGTTGTGTTAATTTCTGCTGTACAGCAGAGTGACTCAGTCCTACATATATATAGTCGTTTTCATATTTTTTTCCATTATGGTTTATCACAGGATATTGAATATATTTCCCTGTGCTATACAGTAGGACCTTGTTGTTTATCCATCCTATATATTACTAGTTTGCATCTGCAAAATCCAAACTCCCAATCCTTCCCTCCCCACCTTGGCAACCACAAGTCTATTCTCTATGTCTTTGAGTCTTTTTCTGTTTTGTAGATATGTTCATTTGTTAAAATACAATTTTTTCTTACAGTATTGTTTTAATGTGACTGACATGACTAAAATTACAAAAGGAAAAATATATTAAGGTAAAATATTTGTAGGAATTATAATAGAGAAAACATTATCCTATATTTTTTATTTCAAATTAGGTAATTAAAATATTAACAAATTACATAGGCATATGACATAAAATGACTGTTTCCACAAGAATAGATACAACTAGTATCAAATACAGTGAAATATATTTAAGAACCAGAGTTTAAGAAAGCACAAGATAAAAGAAAAACAAAGCTCTGATTAAACAAATTAAAATGTAGAATAATAATACTATCTGCTTACCAGGTTTCACTGAAATTTTTATACTCATATATAACTGTTGGTAGGTAAATAGTAATAACTCTTTTAGAGAGTGGTTTGGAAATATGCTATAAGAATTGGAAAATATTCTTTCTGATTACTTGGTTATAGATGTGAACATTTAGGGCAAAGTCCTAAATAGAAAAACTTTACTCATAAGTATGTTTATTGCACTATTATTTACAATGAGAAAAAAACTTGAATGTCTAATAATAAAGAATGGATATTAACATGATGGGATTTTTGCAGCCTTTCAACTACTAAATTTGTTGGTAACATAACAAGGCAGCCTCCTCAATTATCTCCTCAGTCGAAACATGTCAGATCCTTTCTCCACTGACTAATGAAATCTTTGAAGAGTCTGGAAGGCATGAATTGTAACAAACGACACAGCAGAAAATTTTCAAAATATTTTTCCATTTTATTCACACTTCTGCTCCCTAAATTCTCTCTGATATGCAAAAGGCCTGCCCTATCTTACCCTGATCGTCCTTCCCCCTCACAGTTTATCACTGTTCTTTTCTTCTGCTCTTAGCTCACACACTTCTTTCATAAATCTAATCTCCTGTAAACTATCCAATCAGAACCACAGAAGCCTATCTATGCAAACACAGAAAAGAGTGAGAGTTCTCAGTATTTATCTTTTAATGTTTTCATTTCCATCACAGAATTGTGAACTATCTTAGTCTAAACCTGAAAACCAAGGTAACAAACTAGAAGTATGCTGTGGTCTTATTTCACATAGAAATAAGTTAAAAGTACTATTTCACTTCTAATATTAAAACTAAACATATTCTTATATGTAAAGGGAAGTAGAAGTTACATGTAGCCTTTCACAGATTACCAGGATGCTTTGGTTTTAAAACATGGAGAATAATAAGTTGAAAAATTTTTTGTATTTTTATTAAAATAAAAAATTCTAAGGTTATACAATTAATTTTTTACAAATCTTAGAAAATTAGTTTATAAAAATATAATATTAAGTTTGCTCTTAATAACATAGGTAGAAATAAAATATATAGAACAAAGGAAGCATTTTAAAAACTGGAAGAAGAAGGAGGAATGACCGATTTAGGGTGGGGGAAAAACTTCTTAAACAAGAAAAGGACTATTACCAGTGATGGGTATGTTAGACCAGTAAAATAACAAATATCAGGATAATTATTAAAGCAAATATCAGACTGAAAAGTTTCTTTGGACCAGTATCACTGATAATGGTTTAGTATGCTACGTAAGTGAAAATTCTTACAGATTAACAAGAAACATCCTAACACCCCATGTGCATAAACAGACAGTTCTTAGAAAGAAATGCAAATTACTTAATTAAATAAAGATTGTTCATTCTCATGAATTAAAAAATGTTTAAAGATACTTTTCCAATTGTCTAGTATAGTTTGTGAATATAGTAAATAGATGAATGTAATTCAATAATGAATAATGAATGAATAATGGATATTTTATATGTCCTTGAGATATTAAAAATGAGATATTATGCAACCAGTTTTAATGACCTGCAGTTTAAGTACTATTCATAAACAGAAAAATTTACATGAAGGTATTGTTTGAATCTACAATGTTAACTGTTAAGAGAAATATGGATCAAGAACAAGAATATTCTCCAATTCCTTTAGAGATTTTTCCTAAAACAAGTTCTCATAACCTCACTTCTATTTTAAATTTTAAGATTTGACTATTTTCTTCTCAGATAAACACAATGAATAATACTTTAATTCAATTGTATCCAAAGTAAACCACCAGCTATATCATATATGATAATCTTTGACAATCTTTATAAATCCTCTCAACCTGCTGTATGTGTAACTTTAGATTTATCAGGTTATTAAAATAATCTGTTAGTTAATTTATCTCTTCCTCACCCCATACTCCTTTAATTAAACACACTATTTGTTTATAAGCATACCCACCCTCTAAGCTGATCTCCTCCAGCTGTTTTCTTACATGCCTGCACCTAATGCCTGAGTAAAGTAGCCATGTGAAAAGTGTTCACAGGGTGAACTGTGCTCTGCCTGTCAAGAAAGGCACTGAGAAATTTATAGAGAACAGTGTAGCCCAGGAAGGGGTCAGGGACTGAGATGGATTCTACACAGGAGTCTTAACTTGCCTCTCTTTTGGTCTGGTCATCCTGCTCTATATACACAGAGATAATAACATGTCATTGAAAGTTTTCCTGAATGGTCTAACCAATTTCCCATTCAAAATCAACTACTGAATCATAAAAGTTTAAGTCATACTAGGATGAGAAGATAATGTAGAATGGGGGACCACACTCAGATGATATAGATACATATCAGGAAATAAATGGGAATTATACTAAATTTAATAATGTCTGATACATAAAACTATTAATAGAAAAATATGAATATCATTATTTTTTCAACACAGGAGATAAGTGGTAGGGTTGATTCTGAAGGCAAACAGTTCAAATGTTCCTATATAAATACTAACAAGGGACTCAGGGAACAAAGCTGGAAGAATACCAAAAAAATAGTATAAATTATTTACAATCAATAAAGAACTTAATGAGAGATAAAAATAGAGCTACCATAGGCTCCAGCAATTTAATCCTAGGTATTTATCTGAGAAAAATGAAAACACTTATCTAAAAAGATATATGCCTCCTGATGTATTAGCATTAGCATTATTTACAATAGCTAAGATATGGAAGCAACCTAAGTGCCTCTTGACGAATGGATAAAGAAGCAGTGGTATACACACACACACACACACACACACACACACACACACACACACACATATCTGCAATACCTCAGAGATATTGCAGGTCAGTTCCAGATCACTGCAATAAAGCAAATATAGCAGTGAAGCAAGCCAAACAAATTTTTTGGTTGCCCAGTGCATATAAAAGCTACATTTACACCATACTGTAGTCTATTAAGTGTGCAATAGAGTTATATCTAAACAAACAATGCATATACCTTAATTTAAAAAATACTTTATTGCTAAAAAGTGCTAACCATCATATGAGCCTTCAGCAAGTTGTAACCTTTTTGCTGGTGGGAGGTCTTGCCTTTCTGTTGATAGCTACTGACTGATCATGGTTATGGTTGCTGAAGGCTGGGGTGGCTGTAGAAATTTCTTAAAATAAGTCGGCAATAAAGTTTGCTATATTGATTGGCTCTTCCTTTCAGGAATGATTTCTCTGTAGCATGCAGTGCTGTTTGATAGCATTTTACCCACAATAGAATGTCTTTCAATATTAGAGCCAATCCTCTCAAACCTTGCCACTGTTTTATCAACTAAGTTTATGTAATATTCTAAATCCTTTGTTGTCATTTCAACAGTCTTCACAGAATCTTCACTAGGAGTAGGTTCCATCTCAAGAAACTACTTTCTTTGTTCACCCATAACAAGCAACTCCTCATCCCTTAACGTTTTAGCGTGACATTGCAGCAAATCAGTCACATCTTCAGGCTCCACTTCTAGCTCTCGTTCTCTTATTATTTCCACCACATCTGCAGTTACTTCCTCCAGTCAAGTCACCCATGAGTGTCAGAACCTGCTTCTTCCAAACTCCTGTTAATGTCTATAGGTTGACCTCTTCCAAATCATGGAATCATGGATGTTCTTCATGGCATCTAGAATGGTGAATTCTTTACACAATTTTTTCAATTTACTTTGCCCAGACCCATTAGAGGAATCACTATTGATGGCAGCTATAGTCTTACAAAATGTGTTTCTTAAATAATAAGACTTAAAAGTGGAAATTACTCCTTGATCCGTGGGCTGCACAATGGATGTTGTTTTAGCAGGCATGAAGACAACATTAATCTTGTTGTACACCTCCATCAGAACACTTGGGTGAACAGGTCCATTGTCAATGAACAATATGAGTAATGTTTTGAAAGTAATCTTTTTTTTTCTGAGCAGTGGTTTTAAACAATGGGCTTGAAATATTCAGTAAACCATATTGTCAACAGATGGGCTGTCACTGAGGCTTTGTTGTTCCATTCCTAGAGTATAGGCAGAGTAGATTTAGCATAATTCTTAAGGGCTCTGGGATTTTCAGAATGATAAATGAGCATTGATTTCAACTAAAAATCACCAGCTGCATTATCCTCTAACGAGAGAGTTAGTCTGCCCTTTGAAGGTTTGAAGCCAGGCATTGACTTCTCTTCTCTAGCTATGAAGGTCCTTGATGGTATCTTCTTCCGATATAAGGCTGTTTCATCTGCATTGAAAATCTGTTGTTTAGTGGAGCCAACTTTGTTAATTATCTTAGCTAGATTTTCTGGATAATTTGCTGCAGCTTCTACATCTGCACTTGCTGCTTCACCTTGCACATTTATGTTATGGAGATGGCTTCTTTCCTGAAACCTCATGAACCAACCTCTGCTACCTTCACCTCTTCTAAGACTTCCTCACCTCTCTCAGCCTTCATGGAATTGAACAGAATTAGGGCCTTGCTCTACATTAGGTTTTGGCTTAAGGGAATCTTGTGGCTGGTTTGATCTTTTATCCAGACCAATAACACTTTTGCCATATCAACAATAAGGCTGTTTTGCTTTCTTATCATTTGTGTGCTCACTGGAAGAGCACTTTTAATTTCCTTCAAGAACTGTTTCTTTGCATTCACAACTCAGTAAGCTTAATTATGTCTAGGTTTTGATTTAAAGTGAAAGAGACTCTTTCTTTCACTTGAACGTTTAGAGGTCATTGTAGGGTTATTAATTGGCCTAATTATGATATTGTTGTGTCCCAGGGAGTAGAGATGCCTGAAGAGAGGGAGAGAGACAGGAGAATGGCTGGTCAGTAGAGCAGTCAGAAAACATACATTTATCGATTAAGTTTGCCATCATATATGAGCATGGTTTGTGGTGCCCTAAAACATTATAATAGTAACATCAAAGATCACTGATCACTGAACATCATAACAATATAATAATGAAAAAGTTTGAAATATCACAAGAACTACCAGAATGTGACACAGAGACATGAAGTGAGCAAGGGCTGTTGAAAAATGGTACCTATAGATTTGATCAATGCAGGATTGCCACAAACTTTAAATTTGTAAAAAATATAATATCTGGGAAGCACAATAAATGAGGTATGCCTGTAATAATTTAAATAATTTAAATTTAAGTTTCTACCTCCAAATACTGTGTCAGTAAGTAAAGATAGGATACATACAAAATTTTAATTATGATACTATACACTAATATATAATTAAAGTAGAACAAAAACGGAAGGAGTAGATTAGAGGGTTAGGAACAGGGGAAGCTTCAGAGAGAAAGTAATACCTGAACATTTGTATATGGCAAATAGATGATCACAAACTATTCAGCTCATCTGTAGACATGACACGAAATTATCTCTTTACAAGAATCAGCAAATCCATACATTAATGTGGTGTTACATGGTTGGTATACTGAAGGATACACTAAAAGCTGAACCATGAGGCCTTGTCTCCCAGTTATGTTTGAATACAATTGTAGAGCTAGAAAGGAATTTTTTTTTTTTTCAGCACGCGGGCCTCTCACTGTTGTGGCCTTTCCCATTGCAGAGCACAGGCTCCGGACGCTAGAAAGGAATTTTGAATAAAAAAATATGATGGTATTATCCAGAGGAATTCTGGCTGCTTGACTATTTCTGATTATTCAAAAAGAGAAGAGCTCCTATCTTTACATATGTAAATATATTGTAGGGTAAGAAGTTGGGTTTACTCATGTTAGTCTCCTGTTTTCATATTTCTCAGATTACTTGCCATAATTTTACCATGCAATTCAGATTTTTTATATTTTCATCTGGAGTTGTAATGGCATTCATGTAACAGTAAAGACACATCTGATGATTTCTCTCTAAAGTTTCTTGTTCAGTCCTTTTGCCGAAATTGTGAAGCTATCTCCAAGCAATCCAGAGTAATTGTCCACTTAATTTGGCATTTTCTGGAGCATAGGTTTTCAAAATTAAGGCTTTTCCAATTAAATCAGTGGCATTTTTATCCAAAAGATTTTTCTAAGGGATTGATTTCCTGCCCTGGATCTGTGTTTTGAGCCAGTCATTTGAAATTTATTATAGATCGAGGCCAGTTACTCCAAATGTACTGCAATCCTCTCAGCTACTTTCTCCACATAGAGCTGTGATTCCCAATGTAGTTGATTGGGTCATATCGTGCCTTCTCACATAGAAAATGGTAGTTTGAAAAGAATTTCAAAATGTCAGTGTAGTAGGGTGAAGTACATGTACACATACATATATATATATATATAATATGTATCAAAGGAAATAGTGAATATCTTTAAAAAAAGGTCTTCTTTTAGACCTTTCTTATCAAAGATAAATATCTGTGTTTTTTTTTTTTTTTTTTTTTTGGGGAATTTTTTTAAATTTGGTTACTGAGTTGACATAATCTTGATGAATAAGTTAAAAGCCTAAGTTCTGTTTTGGTAGAGTTTAATTCAATTTTAGTTTTTGTCTTAATCATTTAATAATGAATCTCAGATTTAGAACTGCATTACTCAGGGGTCACGGGTTTGAGCCCGGGTCTGGGAAGATCCCACATGCCATGGAGCAACTAAGCCTGTGCGCCACAACTACTGAGCCTGCACTCTAGAGCCCACGAGCCACAACTACTGAGCCTATGTGCCGCAACTACTGAATCCTGTGCTCCTAGAGCCCGTGCTCCACAGCAAGAGAAGCCACCACAATGAGAAGCCGTGCACTGCAACGAAGAGTAGCCCCCGCTCACCACAACTAGAGAAAGCCTGCGTGCAGCAGCAAAGACCCAGTGCAGCCAAAAATAAATACATAAATAATAAAATAAAAATAAATACATTTATTAAAAAAATAGAACTGCATTACTCTGGGTATATATAGAAGAATTATGGTACCCATAAAAAAGGTTAAAGATTTTTTACCAAACTTATTTAATTTGGTTACATTATAAAATATGTTCGTTGATACGTAAGCTCTTTCTAGTTGCACAGGAAGTTTTCTCTAATGCCCTCTTGTAAATTTATAATCCACTCAGATCTCACCCTTTGTACACACATACAAACCTCACAATGCCTCAGCATTTCACAAGGATGAAAAACAATGTAACTATAAAAAAGAAGAAAGATAAATATAATAAATCTAAGATGTAAACTGAAAATATAAGAAATCATAAATGTAAACTATGAAGCAGAAGTCCCCTCATCTGTATGGTGATAGGACAAACATTGCATCATTTTTAGGTTTAAGGGCATAGTTCATAGAATGGTCTCTTCTACTTTAAGCTCCTCTACTTACAATACCTTTCTGCCTCTGATATTAAATAAGACAATGAATTATGAGGGGTATGGTGTTATACTGTGGTGCTCTTCCTCCTTTAAACACATATATGCAATGGCATTTGAAATAATATACTTTCCAAATATTTTTATGTGATTTGTTTTGTACTTGCTATGTGTTAATCACAATATTAGTTATATCAGGCAAAGTAGTAAGATATTAAAGGAACTGGTTGTACTTTTAACAGATAAGAGGAAAATGATTAAAGGTTCCTAAATTATGTTATAAAATAAAAATTTGAAAATTTATGATAGAATATTGGCACTTGATATGAACAGATAATTCATAAAATAAAACCTATGTAAAACAAAAATATGACAAATAAAACCCAGTTATAGTGAAACTTCATGAAATAATACATACATTAGATTACTGATGAAATAAAAATTAGTAAGCCTTCAAATGATAATTTTTGGCAATGTTCATCAAAAGTCTTTATAATAGTCACATATTTTGACCTGGTAATTCTACCTTTAGGAAATAATCTTAAGAAGTAACCAGAGAGGCACTCAGAGACTTATTTAGAAAATTGGACACTACCACATTATTTATAATGGAGAAAGGCTTTAAAACAATGTTTATATAGTTAAAATACAATAACGCATTTATCCAGGGGAATAATATGCCAAAATGAAGAATAACATTTTAGAATATATATCTCTGTATATCTATCTATCACCTATCTATCTATCTATCATCTATCTTTCTGTCTACCTATCATCAATCTACACTTAATGATGTAGAATGCTATTATGTTAAACAAAAGGAAAGTTACATAATTGCATATGGAGTAGGAACTCAATTTTATAAACATGGAAAAAGGTAAAATTAATTGTGTGGGCTGAATTTCCCCAAGTCCCCATTTTGAAAGTAAATGCTGGAGAAGGGGGTGTAAGTTTGATTTCTTTTTGATAAGTATTGGTTACTAATTATGAACAGCTTAAAAATGACAAATTTTCAATTACTACCCTCTCCCCCATTTTTCTTTAGATAGCTACTCTGCTTTTCTACCTGCCTTCATATTTGTTGTATGCTGGAGTGAATGACAAAAATGACAAGAATTTAGAGGACCTGCTTTCCAGTAATGTTCAGTGTGTCTTTAAGTAATCTACACAAACATTTTGATTTCCTTTATTAGTAAAATGGAATCAGAACCATCTGGTTCTGGTTATCTGCTTTAATTATAGCTTCTTTCAGGAGTCAGATTTTTCTTTTTCAGAAAATGTTTGCAGCTAAAATAAATATACTGAGCAGGGAGTCTCAAACCAATTAACTGCCCTACTTGAGGAAATCCAGCTTAGTTTTTGTAGCTGAAGCAACAATAGAAATGAAATTATGATAAAATATAAATGATAGATAATATGAGTCTACATAATTATTTAAATTCTTTTTCATGATTTCTTGTGAGAATTGAGCACAGCAATACTATATTTAATTAGACTAAAAGGTAATATAACCCAATGGGTTATATATGCATTAACTGAATCAAATATTACTCTATTATCTAAACTTGTCTTAATGCTAAGATTTTTGTTATGCATCAAAATGTATTCAATATCCATTATGCACCAGCAAACACTGCAGTCTTGACACTTCATTATTGACAAGATAAAGCACAGTTTCAGACTATGTTGCAGCATGTCTAAAGAAAAAGCGCATATTAAGCTTAAATTTCAGTTTTAATTATAAAGGTTGTCTACCCACAGCCTGATTTACTAGGTAATTGTCACATTCTCAATTCATTCCTCTTATGAGAATCCAATTCAATGTTAGTTCTTCTTTCCAGTGTTCTAAAACCACAAGATTTACAGTTATCCATGTATCTATGGTATTTAAATATGAAAGAACATTTCTCTTTATATTTAAATATGTATTATAGATTTAGCTGAGGTTTTCATATAAATTACATGAAACATTTTTTTGACTACCCACTATGTCAAGTGGTGAATTTATGGTCCCCATTCTCCAGTTAGTAAATTCTTGGAGGCACAGGTAAAACTGGATCCTCTAGCTAAGTGATCGCTTAATTCCACCTTTCATTTCCTGGAGTAAAGGCTTTCTACCAAAAGAGGGAGTAAAACTTTGGATAATCCTGATCTTTGTATGCAGTTCACAAATATTAAAGACCATAATTTTAAGCAAATTGTTCTTATTTTTTGTCCTCTCTTTCTTTTTCTTCCTTATTGTTTTTTTTTTTTTTTTTTTTTTTTTTTGTGGTATGCAGGCCTCCCATTGCTGTGGCCTCTCCCGTTGCGGAGCACAGGCTCCGGACGCGCAGGCTCAGCGGCCATGGCTCACGGGCCCAGCCGCACCGTGGCATGTGGGATCCTCCTGGACCAGGGCATGAACCCATGTCCCCTGCATTGGCAGGCGGACTCTCAACCACTGCGCCACCAGGGAAGCCCCTTCCTTATTGTTTTAAACCATTGAGCTGAGATCCATACACATTTCCAAGATCACACTAAAATTCCGAGGTCCCCTGAGCCTCTTTGAGAGCTGTGTCCGTAAAAGGATGGCATCTCTTTATCAAATGTCTTAATCAAATTGCTTACATTTACAAAGATTTTTTCCGATACATTTAATTGAAGATATCTTACTTTGGCATACAAACCATTCATTATTTTCGTTTAAAAAATGTGTCACTTAAAGAACTGAGAGGATTGTTATAAGTGAAAAGCTGTACCAGGTAATTTCTTGCATGCATTAAAAACCCATTTACTTGGATTTAAAATCTGGTGTAAATTTTGCGCATCTTTTAGGGTTTCACATATTAAATATGTTAGATACATTTAATCAACAACATTATATCAGTGGCAGAGGCAAAGTCTTCACTCCATGAAAGGAAAGAAGAATCTGTGTAATGTGGACATTGCTTTGTTTCAGTCTATTATAGTCATAGTAGCTGTAGTTGTAGTAGCAGTAGTTTTTTTGTTGTTGTTGTTGTCTCAGCCTAAATGCTAGGTTCTCTAGTGTTTTGCCACCTTTTTTCTGTCTATTAACATTTTTTAACACCTTTATTAGAGTATAATTGCTTTACAATGTTGTGTTAGTTTCTGCTGTATCACTAAGTGAATCAGCTATATGTATACATATATCCCCATAGCTCCTCCCTCTTGCATCTCCCTCCCACCCTCCCTATCCGACCTAAGTGGTCACAAAGCACCAAGCTGATCTCCCTGTGCTATATGGCTGCTTCCCACTAGCTATCTGTTTTACATTTGGTAGTGTATACATGTCCATGCCACTCTCTCACTTCGTCCCAGCTTACCCTTCCTCCTCCCTGTGTCCTCAAGTCCATTCTCTACATCTGCGTCTTTATTCCTGTCCTTAGGTTCTTCAGAATGTTTTTTTTTTTTAGATTCCATATATATATGTTAGCATACGGTATTTGTTTTTCTCTTTCTGACTTACTTCACTCTGTATGACAGACTGTAGGTGGTCCACCTCACTAAAAATAATTCAGGTTTGTTTCTTTTTACAGCTGAATAGTATTCCATTGTATATATGTGCCACATCTTCTTTACCCGTTCATCTGTCGTTGAACACAGGTTGCTTCCATGTCCATACTGTTCTCCATAATGGCTGTATCAATTTACATTCCCACCAACAGTGCAAGAGGGTTCCCTTTTCTCCACACCCTCTCCAGCATTTATTATTTGTAGATTTTTTGATGGTGGCCCTTCTGACTGGTGTGAGGTGATGCCTCATTGTAGTTTTGATTTGCATTTCTCTAATGATTAGTGATGTTGAGCATCCTTTCATGTGTTTGTTGGCAATCTATATATCTTCTTTGGAGAAATGTCTGTTTAGGTCTTCTGCCCATTTTTAGATTGGGTTATTTGTTTTTTTGATATTGAGCTGGATGAATGTATGTAAATTTTGGAGATCAATCCTTTGTCAGTTGCTTCATTTGCAAATATTTTCCCTCATTCTGAGGGTTGTCTTTTCATCTTGTTTATGGTTTTCTTTGCTGTGCCAAAGCTTTTAGGTTTCATTAGGTCCCATTTGTTTATTTTTGTTTTTATTTCCATTTCTCTAGGAGGTGGGTCAGAAAGGGTCTTGCTGTGATTTATGTCATGGAGTGTTCTGCCTATGTTTTCCTCTAAGAGTTTTATAGTGTCTGGCCTTCCACTTAGGTCTTTAACCCATTTTGAGTTTACTTTTGTGTATGGTGTTATGGAGTGTTCTAATTTCATTCTTTTACATGTAGCTGTCCAGTTTTCCCAGCACCACTTATTGAAGAGGCTGTCTTTTCTCCATTGTATAGTCTTTCCTCCTTTATCAAAGATAAGGTGACTGTATGTGCGTGGGTTCATGTCTGGGCTTTCTATCCTGTTCCACTGATCTATATTTCTGTTTTTGTGCCAGTATCATACTGTCTTGATTACTGTAGTTTTGTAATATAGTCTGAAGTCCAGGGGCCTGATTCCTCCAGCTCTGTTTTTCTTTCTCAAGACTACTTTGGCTATTTGAGATCTTTTGTGTTTCCACACAAATTGTGAATTTTTTTGTTCTAGTTCTGTGAAAAATGCCATTGGTAGTTTGATAGGGATTGCATTGAATCTGTAGATTGCTTTGGGTAGTATAGTCATTTTCACAATGTTGATTCTTCCAATCCAAGAACATGGTATATCTCTCCCTCTGTTTGTAGCAACTTTAATTTCTTTCATCAGTGTCTTACAATTTTCTGCATACTGGTCTTTTTTTCTCCCTAGGTAAGTTTATTCCTAGGTATTTTATTCTTTTTGTTGCAATGGTAAATGGAGTTTTTCCTTAATTTCTCTTCCAGATTTTTCATCATTAGTGTATAGGAATGCAAGAGAGTTTTTGTGCATTAATTTTGTATCCTGCTACTTTACCAAATTCATTGATTAGCTCTAATAGTTTTCTAGTACCATCTTTAGGATCCTCTATGTATAGTATCATGTCATCTGTAAACAGTGACAGCTTTACTTCTTCTTTTCCAATTTGGATTCCTTTTATTTCTTTTTCTTCTCTGATTGCTGTGGCTAAAACTTCCAAACCTATGTTAAATAATAGTGGTGAGAGTGGACAACCTTGTCTTGTTCTTGATCTTAGAGAAAATCGTTTCAGTTTTTCACCATTGAGAACGATGGTAACTGTGGGTTTGTCATATATGGCCTTTATTATGTTGAGGTAGCAGTAGTTTTTTAATCTAGTGGGTTTGTCATCTCTTTCATGCAATAATAAATCAGCAATTCTCAAAGTCTCTTACAGATTTTCATTTTATACTTTTGCTTCAATTACAATTGATTCTAAACTGTAAAGAATAATTTTATGCTTGATCGTTTAGAAAATGTGTGACTGTGCAACATAGGAAAGATACTTGAGGAAAACACTTAATCACAGTTGTTGTTGTTGTAAAAATCTATCCTCACTGATCGTCCATCCTGGATAAATCTCTTTTAAAGTATGCTCTTAATTCACCTCCTGAGAAAGCAAAAGTAAACTCTTCCTTAAGATGTGGTCAGTTTATGAAAGTGTATATACTATTTATTGCTGTGGTTGACATAGCTTTTCAATCTTTTTGATGGTTGTGAAACCATGGCCTTTGAATATCTGATTCTAGCAGACCAAGAGCCATTTTTTTATAGAAACACACTGTGATCTAGCCAGCTATGACATTTTCTCTCCACAAGCAGTCACACTTTGTGCCTTCCCATACAGTCTGGCAGTGTTTTCCCAGGATTATTTTTGTCAAAAAAAAAAAATTCAATGCAATATTGTCACCAAACTTTTTCTCCTAGTCCTTAGCTGCTATATATTTCTAACATACATGGCATACAATTAATAGATAAAGGTATACAATATACATGATCTCTCTGTTCGATCCCCTAATTAAACTGAATTAAGTATTCTCCTTTCTTTTGTAATTACTACTGTGTCTTAGCATGAGTATATTAAAACTGCTTCTGTGATTTTGCTCTTCCATCATAGAAGATAAAAATCAGAAGCCCTGATATACAGGATCCGTAGAAATCAAGTTGAGCATATAAAAATAAGATATCATAGGGGCTTCCCTGGTGGCGCAGTGGTTGAGAGTCCACCTGCCGATGCAGGGGACACAGGTTCGTGCCCCGGTCCGGGAAGATCCCACATGCTGTGGAGTGGCTAGGCCCGTGAGCCACGGCTGCTGAGCCTGCGCGTCTGGAGCCTGTGCTTTGCAAAATCCATAGACCTTTTTAAATTATGTCTTTAGAAAAATCCATTCAGTTGATTTTCTGACCTGCAGTCTCTCTGAGAAACATAATACCATTGCACCTTTTTGCAAAATTCCATAAACTGCTGACAGTCCAACCTTCAAACATGGAAATCAAGTTCATTCAGCCTTGTATCAAAAGTTTCTGTGAACTTGAGGAACACATGGAAGACCTTGAGTTCAAAGGATGACCTTATAGTAAATATCCAAGAATATTTTTCAAAAGTATTTCCATTCTGAGTTTTACCATGTAAAAAATCTAAATTCAATTAACTACTACTATTTAGTTCAAAAGGCAGCACTCAATCCAGCTTCTGACTGTGCGTGCTGAGGCATACCTTCCCCCTCACTCTTCCATCCAGCACCTATGAGAGCTAATGGCAGCTAAAGAATTTCCTTTGGGAAATATCCATTTGTGGATATCTCAAAACATTTTTTTCTGCTGCAGATTTTAAGGCTCAATTCTTTACAATAAAAAGCCCCAATAAAGTTTATAAACTCAAAGTGAATTGTACATGTAAGGCTGTGAGCATGTTTATTTGAATCTCTAGTTGGAATATTTTACAGGAAACAGAAATTTGCCATAAGCATAGTACCTATTTTGTATTCCCTTCATAATGAAAACAAAAATTTTAAAAGCCTTTTAAAGTGTAGTCTGGAAAGAAAAGAGATTACAAAAACATTAATGGCCCTTTAAAAAACGTTGAGTAAGCAGCATATGTAATTCTTTTGCAGGGAAATGCTACTAATTAAAACCAAAATCATTCTATTAGTATATACACCTGCTACGGCACAAACAGTCCGTTTCTTGCTGAAGAACTTAATTCTGGAACAGAGTTGAATCCCCAGTTCTTCTTCTTAAAGAATGTCCACTTTAAAAATCCTGCCTTAGTCTGGCCTATGTTGATTACTGATTTCTTGAGTAATCATACGGGACACCAAAGGGAAAGCATAGTTTTATTATGAAAGTTGTCTCTGCAGACTTTATACTCCTGAATGGAAAAGAAAAAAAAAAAAAGTCACTTCTCAAATTATTCAGAAATCAGTTATCCCTGGTCTCAGGTCACAGAATTTTCTTAAAGACCTCAAAGCACAGTCTTAGTATTTTTGTCAACATGGGAACAGAAGAAATCAAATCCCTTTCCTATTGTTTGGATTAATAGTCTCCTGGTATTTTTTTTTTTTTTTTTTTTTTTTTTTTGCGGTACGCGGGCCTCTCACTCTTGCGGCCTCTCCCGTCGCGGAGCACAGGCTCCGGACGCGCAGGCTCAGCGGCCATGGCTCACGGGCCCAGCCGCTCCACGGCATGTGGGATCTTCCCGGACCGGGGCACGAACCCGTGTCCCCTGCATCGGCAGGCAGACTCTCAACCACTGCGCCACCAGGGAAGCCCTCTCCTGGTATTTTTAAAAATATATTTTAAAGTTTACTTCTTTCTTGAAATCATTACCATGTTAAGTGAGGTCATTTTCCCACACTTGTCTAGTATTGTGCTCTAACTACCCATATGCAAAAAATTGATGCTGGCTATAGCTTATAACAACAGTAATAATAACAACAACAAAAAAACCCAAAAGAACCTACAGATCATTTATTCTGTATCAAGCACTATGAAAAATAATTTGTTAATTGTACACATATGTGTTTTCTTATTTTTTGTTTATTTTTTGTCAATATAATCATATTTGTTTTCATTCATTCATATAAATGTCAAAAACTCACAAGAACATTTTTCAATTTATAGC
The DNA here is from genome assembly GCF_003031525.2 of Neophocaena asiaeorientalis asiaeorientalis. Taxonomy (NCBI): domain Eukaryota; kingdom Metazoa; phylum Chordata; class Mammalia; order Artiodactyla; family Phocoenidae; genus Neophocaena; species Neophocaena asiaeorientalis. The sequence continues at coordinate 4,303,708 of NW_020173201.1, forward strand.
CAATTCCTGGCATGAATGCTATTAATAATTTATTCCCTTTCATAATATATAGCTAGAACACATATTGGATTTTTTATTGTATAGTAAACTACAAATAAAATTAAAATTACCCATAATTTCACTGCCAATATATCTCTTGTTCACTTAACCAATAATACCATTTTATATGGTTAGGAAACTCAAACGGTATGAAAAGGTACAAAATGAAAAGTGAGAACCTCTCTCCCTAGTTCCTTAAGGTTAGGTAATCAAAATTCTGGTGATTCTTCCCAGATTTAATTATATATAATTTTAAGTTTTTTTTTTTAATTTGAGCATATCTTTTTAAATCAGTAAATAAAAATCTGTGTCATTCATGTAATAACTGAATTGTATTATATAATTTTCATGGGGTATTATTTAAATATTGCTTACTGATGGGTACTTTGTCTCCAGGTTTTATTATCAAAAAATTGCTGCCATGGTCACATGTGTGAATGACTGTGAAGTAGATACCATTGTAACTCTCAATGAACAGTGGAGGAAAGGAAGGCACAGAACACTCAAGTAGCTTGCCTAGGATCACTCATTGCCTAGTGGAGTGAAAATACAAATTAAGACAGTTTGACTGCAGATTCTGGGCTCTTAGTACTGCATATATTTCTAATAGGCAAAGGCAACTCTACTGGTATCTGCAATGTCCAGAATTTCAAGATGAGCTCTGATTTGTATAAGTTTCAGAGCTTTTTCTAAATAAATATATGTATAATACATGTTTGTTTATAACTCAATAAATATAATATACCTCTATCTACTTAGAATGAAAAGAATGGATTTCTGAAATTTTATGCTGCAGGGTGAGACTCCAGAATCAAGATATATTTTTTAGCAGAGACATTGAGTTTTTGGAAATCCATATGGGGGTATAGACCTAAGAATATAGAATTTAGTGGCTCTTTAAAATAGGATAGGAAGAATTGAACTCGAAGGTGGAGAAATCCAAGGGAAGAGTGGGTAAGCAATATGGAGGGAACCTGGAGTCTATGGGGAAATATAACCAGTGAGATATTCCTAATAGTGCATAGTGTGATAGAAGGAAAACTTCGTAGATGTGAGATGTGTCATATTCATTTTACATCTTCTCATTTGAAGACGTCCTGAGCATGAGCAAGATATCCTGGGAAGGAAGCTGAATTCCAGATATGGGTTGACAAAGAATAGAAGAATAAAGACAGTTACAGGAAAAGTAAATGGTGCAAGTGAAGTTACCACACTGGAAACTTGGTATAAGAAGGGATAATAAAAGTAACCACTCTTCACCCCCACCCCTACCTTCACTTGCTAGAATTTGAAGAAATCTTATAGACAGTGTTAGATTTCCTACAGAACCTGATAAAGGAGAACTCTTGAAAGTTTATTTAATTATTTGGCAGCAAGTTGGCCTCTTCTGACACTGGAATTACAAAATGATTTAAGGAGCAATCTAAAGAAAAGAGATCTATAAAAGAGACTGAGAAACATAACGAAGTAGGAAGAGTATTTGGAGAAAACACAGACCAGAACAAGAGGTCAGCTAAGTGCTTCCCACTTCACTTTCCTTTATTAATATTTTTAATATATTTTCAGAACTATGAAAAATTTGCATAAATAGTACAAAAAATTCCCGGACACCCTTGATCCAGATTCACCAAATGTTACCATTTAATTACAGCTTTTACTATAGCTGCTTATTCATTCCACTTTATCACTCTCATGATATCTACCTATCTATTGATATATTTTTTATATATTTAATCTTAGTATGTGGAATTATATTTTTCCTGAAGTGTTGAAGAGTAATTTGCAGATAGGATACTCCTTTACCTCCAAAAAACTTCTGTGTTTCCTAATAATAAGGAATTATTTTACATAATCACACTACAATTACCAAATCAGGAACTTAACATTGATTCAATACCATTATCTAATCCTGTGGGTGACAAACTTATTCTGTTAAGGGTCAGGTAGTAATTATTTTAGGCCTTGCAGACCATATGGTCTTTGTCTTAACCATTCAACTCTGTTCTTGTAGTTTAAAGGTAGCCAGAGAAAATAATGTAAATGAAAGGCCATGACTGTGTTCAATATAGATTCACTTTCCAAAACTGGTGGTAGGGTGTCTTGGCTCATGGGTCATAATTTTCTGTTCTCTGATCTAGCACACAGACGTTATTCAGATATTCCTAATTGTCTACAGAACAGCACTTATAGGGAAAGAAAATTGTTTTATCCTTGCAAGCCCTAGACTTGGAATCAGTCATTTCTCTGAAGGAGACTTTGTTCCTTTTAAGAGAGAATGGTATTTAGAAATCAAGATATGTGAATAGGTTTTGCCATTGCTTATGCGTGTATATTCATTCCCAAGAGTTCACACTGACACCTTTAATTACAATCCAACGTGGCAGGATTTAGTCAGTCCTTCCTTCTCCTTTCCTTATTTGTATCTCTCTGATAGGAGAAACCTGGCTCTCATGATCCATGATGTATTTACTTTTTTGCTCAATTCCTGGAATATAAAAAACTTGTTTTAGGATTGCTAATATACACTTCTGAAAAAATAAAAGCCTACCAATTAAAGCTTAATATTTGATTAAAAGTCTTTTTGTCTTTAGCCTGAGGGCATTAGTTCAAAAACTGACTTCAAAGTTACCTGGGTTAGATCTTCCCTCACACTGCCACTTCGGTATGGTTATATTCATTTATTTCCATTAATATTCAATTTTGAATATCCTACTATATTTGTTGATTTTACTTATTTACTTTGAGTTTGTGAAACATTAGCATAATTCCAAAAGTCAGTACTGTACCAGAAAGTACAGAGTCTTCATCTCCTCCTCTCTTCTATCCTTTCCACCGCGTTCTCACCCATGCCCTGTAGCTGACCAATCTCATTATTCATTGGTTTATTCGTCCTTCATTTATTTTGCTCAAATGAGCAAACACCTGTATATTTGTTTTTATTTTAATTTCTCTTTTTTACAATAAAGGTAGAACGATTGAGATGATTTATCGTATGTCACTTCCTTCATTTAACAATATAGCATGGAAATCATTCCACATAAGTTCATAGCTCTCTACATCATGCTTTCTTACTGCTGCATAATACTTTAATTTTGGATGTATCAATTTATTTCCTAGATATGAGCATTTAGATTGTTTCTAAAATTTTAAAATTACAATCAAGTCTCAGATGAATAACCTTCTGCATATATATTTTCATAGTGTCATAACGTAGCTTTAGGGAAAATTCCTAGAAGTGGGATGGTAGGGTCAAAAGACAAACACATATTGCACTTTAAAAATTTTTTCTAGACAGAGATCTTTTTTTCCCCTCTTCAGCAGGTGTGGTACCAAATCCTCTTCTACTTAATCTGCCATATAGGACATATAGTAAGGTCATTATACCTATTTGCTAAATGAATAAAATTCTGCCAGGTATGGGAAAGTTGTTGAGAAATAAAACTAGGAGAATCTGCTTTTGAGAGAAGCACTGAAGGAGAAATAAGGTATAGGCATCACAGAAACATGCCAAAGGAGACAAAGCTCTTGAGGTGACTGGGCTCAGCTACCAACTGCAAGGGAGGCTAGAAACAACCTCTGAGGTGGAAGGGGAAACAGGGGATGGAGAAATTGCCACTGTCAGTCCTATTGGCCTCCATATGAGCAACGTCAGCAGCACAGGTTTTCAGATACAAAATACCCTACACAAAATTAGGTACTGAACTTAAATCCTCTGCAGAAATTGAACTTGGGCTTCAGAAAACACAATGGCAGCTTATGTATATTTCTGCCAATTAAATTGGCAAAATACATATATATATATATATGAAAGTTGTTGAGTCCACTTGAATGGATTTTGTGCCTTTTTTCCTAAAGAAAACAGTTAAAGCAGTAGGGAAATTAGTCTTAAAAGTTAGAAAGTCTGTTACCTCCTCACAAAGAGAAATTGACAGAATTGTAATGCTTACAAGGGTTCCCCTGTGACAGTGGTGTGTCAATTCAGCACAAGTCTGTACCCAGTTTTAAAAAAATCTATTACAAGCTTCCCTCATTCATCACTTTTCATTGCTTAGTTCAGATTCAGAAAAATGTGAATAATGCATAAGCTCAGATGCTTTCTCCATTATGGTGAATAACACCACGGTGAAGCTGCTGCTTATTTTGGCAACTACAATTTGCTAAGAAGTTTCTTTCAGACCTTGCACCATTTCTGTTTAATAAGATGTTTGTTGCCTTTTAAGTCCAAGGTGTGTGTTGTGAAATCATTAGTGTTTTATTTTCAAGCACTTAACATTTCTTAAAATACTTTTCTATTAATTCTATGATTTTCCTTGACAGTCTTTTTGTTGTTGTTGTTGTTGTTTGTTTGTTTTTGCGGTTCGCGGGCCTCTCACTGTTGTGGCCTCTCCCGTTGCAGAGCACAGGCTCCGGATGCGCAGGCTCAGCGGCCATGGCTCACGGGCCTAGCCGCTCCGCGGCATGTGGGATCTTCCCAGACCGGGGCACAAACCCGTGTCCCCTGCATCGGCAGGTGGACTCCCAACCACTGCGCCACCAGGGAAGCCCAACAGTTTTTTATAATAATGTATCACAAGTACTATTGCTTGTCCTAACTTCTACATTTATAAACATTTGTTAAGCACTCATCATATGCTATTTGCTTTAATTGCAGTATTTAAAATCCTCTTAAAACCCCTGACATAGCTGTTATTACCTTCATTTTGCAGATACGAAAATTGAGGCTCAGAGATGTCCAGTAGCTATCTAATAATGGCAGAGCAAAAAGGTGACAGGATGGGAGTTTCAATCTGACAGTAGTGCCAACATTTGATTTCAACTTGAATTTGTCTCTCACCATCCCTTGTCATGTGATAATGATGTTGAACTCCCAGTGAGTTCAACTAAGCCAAACTGTGACAGCGTAATATTAGCTTAGAACAATTTTTAAGCATCACTCTCCCTGTTGCCCTTATAGAAATTAAATAACAGTTGTATTTAAGAGGTAAAAGAACATTATTCTCTGCATGCTATTCACTATTAAAATGTCAGATTTAAAATATTCACAAATATAACTTTTCTGTGTATCTCACTTTTAGAATATTCTCCATTTTATAAAAGCTTATAGTTATTGAGTCATAGTACACACCAAGCCCGGAGCTATGCATTAAAAACAATTTATGTTATTTAGCCCTGATCACTCACCAAACTATAGATGTATACATTTTGCTGCCTACTTGACAACACTTAGATGCCACATGGGCACTTCCAACTGTGCCTATCCCTGCTTTCTGACAACCTGTTTTTCTCTATTTTTCTCCATCTCAGATTTGGGAACCAATATTGCTTGACCTCTCAGGCCAGTACCCTAGGGGTCAGATTTGAGTGTATCCTTTCCCCTGTCTTCTACATCCAATTTATTGTTTAGTCCTGTCAATTCAAATCTCCAGATACCTTAAATTCAATTAAATTACTTTTATCCATCTTTATTACTGTCACTCTAATACAGATCATATCTCTTACCTTACATACTGCTTTTCATCACCACCAGTTTCTTGGCCTCCAGTCTTGTCTCTTTCATCTCAAGGTAGTGTGAGTAGTCTTTTGAAAACATCCACCAGATCATATCCATTTCTTGGTTGAATGTCTTCCTATTTCTCCTAAATTTAATCCCACAGTCTTTACCAAAACCCCTGCCTAATTTTTCGATCTTGTTTTCCATAACTCTGCCCTTGCTCACTTCCCTCCACCCATAATGTCCATCTTTTAATCCCTTAAAAATTCCAAGATTTTTCTCAGTGCAAAGATTTTTATTTGCTACTCTTTAGACTTGGAAACACTTTTCCCCAAACATTTCACACAAAAGACATTTTCTTGTTAGTTCAAATGTCACTTTCTCAGAGGGCCTTTAATGATGACCTCATATAAACATGACTTCCTTCATTTGCACTATGTCAACTCATAGTACATAAAATACACATAGTATACATATCCCTATCTATCTCTCTATCTGTGTATTATTTATTAATTTGTTTATTGGCTATCACCATAAACTAAAATGCAAGCTAAAAGAGGGGAGGGTCATTGCCTACAAGCATGCTCAATACAGGTTAGGTATTAATAGCTGTTCAATGAATGAATAAGTAGAAACTCAGAACTACACTATAAGATGCAAGTTATTGTAACCTCATTTTGGGGGGCTAAGAAAATCAAGGCTTAGAACCTTACAGAAAATTTCTGAGGATCATAAATCTAATGTGTTTTAGTTCAGACACAAGTCTGGATGATTCCAGAGTCCAGTCTCTAATCATTATAATCGTATGTTCTGCTTAAAATTATTCTTCCCCTATAATAGATACTGTGCTGGTATTTTTCATACACTCTTAAGATGGGCTTTCACTTGACCTGTAAACCAGTTTGGGAGGTAAAGGCATTATGCTGCTCAACAAGCCCTTGTGATTCAAGTCTGTTACTTTGAGCAGCAATTATAGAGACTAGAGTGAGACTGATGTCACCACCCCTCTTCCAACTGAGTAGAAAATTCTGGAATGCCAGTTTATTTTCCAGGTCATTACTAATCTGGGCAACCTCGGCCTGCAGGTAGCTCTGATAGATCTACTTGTCATGATAATGAGTCACTTTCTTACAGTAGCACAGATTAGAGAGAAAGTGTTTTCCACTAAATCTCTAGGGAAACAATTTTTAGAGGACAAATAATCTATCCTTTCAGGTTATAATAAATCTTATAACACCATACAAATATCATAGAATTTGCCTATCTATGGAACTACATTTCTTCCTATTACTACCAAAGATAGAATGGTTTATCAACAAGGGCTCCATACAGAGCCTCTATTAAAATGGTTGTAACTTCCAGGATCATCAGGAAATTTTATAAGGAATCCAGAGAAATAATTTTTCTAGTGTAAGACATCCATTTGATTAATTTCCCCATATTTATCTTTAAATATTTATTGGATAGTCTTTGTAGAAATTTCAAGAAGTTTCTATACATCTATCTATATAAATACACAATAAAAGAAAATGAGTAAGAAGTTTTATTACATTTTTCTACTTCTACTAATTTTCACTAGTTCAAAAAGGAGGAATCCACAGAGGCAGCTCAGGAGTCCTGGATTTATTCTCCACTCTGCTGGTACATAGTTTTCTAATCTCGGATAAGCAATGACTAAGGTGGGTATCAAATACATAAGTTATAACGTGGTGGATGAGAACATGACTCTCAATGCAATATGCATTTAATGTTCTTTTTCCAGTTATAGTAGTGACTCTTCTGAATTAGAGAAGTTTCCTGACTGCTGTGGCCTCTTTTGTATACATAATTTACTTCAACTTATAGTAAAACATGCTAAACTGAATGATAGTGGCCTTTTTACTTATGTGTGTCATCCAGTAGATGCTTAGTTCCTTAAGGAAGAGATGTGTCTTATTCACTATTTATTTCAGTTGGCTTCACTTTTGATATCCGGCACCAGCTCTGCAATCATTTGTGAACAAAAGGATGAACACTTTCTCACCTCTTCCATTTCTGATAAACATACATTTGGCAAACAGTCAGCAACCATTCATGGATTCAAGTTTTAAATAACCAAGTGAAAAAGGTTATTGTTTAAAATTAACTGGACAGACATGATCTCTCCCTCTGAATTATAGGGATTATTTTAATAGACATATGCTAATTAGTGGTTCATGATTGCCTCTCGTTGCCCACCCTCAGAACAGCAAGAACAACAGTATATACCATATCTTATGTTAAAGACTGAACGTCGAATCAAAGGGAACCAATGAGGCAAAGAGATCCAGGTTCTAACTATAGTCATAATCCTATTTTACCCAGTAAAGAGAGTATCAGATCAGATTTTAGCAGGGCAAGGTATTTTTTCACCATAAGTAGAGTTCTCTGGAATACAATTTTTTAAATGAGTAAACTTGCATGATTACTTCATTAAATTAACCAGACTTAGAAAACTATAATATGAAAATAATCATAGAGTTTGAGTTTTTAGTGTTGATTCCTTCAAAAACGAAATCCAGAAGAGCTGGATATACTGAATGAGAGTGAGTATAAAACATAAGTGATGTCCCTTTGTTTCATAAGGGAACGGATTTATAGAAAACTGAAGGGTGAAATTTTATAACTCAAAACTGTTTCATAATCATGTCTGTAACAGAAAGAATCTCTTATTTCTGTAGGAAATAAAAGTCACAGCATTGAAATGACTAAGTTACTGGCAAAAAGACACTGAAAATTTCTCTTTTCTTTTTACATCTCTAAGAATGAAAATAGCAAAATATGCATTGAAATGTCTTTAAGATATTACATTACTTTAGAAAAATGATACATTTTTTGAGATGTGTATATAAAAGGATGAGATTGAAACCTAATGTGTTTTACGACTGGGGAATGGAAATTAGGCCATAGCTAGTGAGTCTGAGAAGCAACTCTGTAATTGAAAACCGTGAGTAGTTAGAGTTCACTTCTGAGCTCACGTATTGATGAGCTTCATAGCACACTAGCAGAATCCTGTTTCAGAGATAGGGGAGCAAATATTTGTGTGAAGTGTCTCCCTCCCTAGCTCACATCTCATTGTTGAAGGTGCCATGTGTTAATGGAGCTGACTGGCGTTCTGCCTGCTGCTGACCTGATAGGAAGTTTCTGGGAGGAAGCCAGAAGGGATCTGCATTACCTGCCAACTAGCGTCCTTATCCAACAGTTATGCTAACGTTGCAGAGTTTAGTTGAATAGGACACAATTCTCTTTCAGGGCTCTTTGGTTAAGACTTTATGCATATTTTCTCATAATAAAGAGAAGTCTTTTATTTTTTCTCATATTTAGATGAGGAAAGTACAGTATTGAAAGGTCAGTTATCCAAAAGGACAACCACTGACAGAACCCAAATTCACACTCTGGCCCCAGAGTTTGTGTTTAAAACACCACTCTATGCCAGTTAAGACTCTTTTATGGTTATAAATCGCAGTAGAGAAAGTCTATGTTGAATCCATCATTGACTTCAGGATGTTTTTTTTTTTTTTTTTTTCAGGATGTTTTATACTAACAAATCTCTGAAGGACATGTAGGAAGATCCAGAGTTCTTTCTTCTCATTTGGTATTCATTTGAGTCAAATGAAAGAGCGAAACAAATAAGTAAATTGAAAGGCATTAGATGAATAAAACTACAGCAGAATAAACTCTCCATGCTTTTCTTTCTTTCTTTTTTCCTTTTTCTTTTCTTACTTAAACCAGGGTCTGCCACTAGATAACATCATCTATTGTCTGTAAGGCTTAATCTATTTCTTGAGTGTAGGTTTTTAATTTGGGCAGAGTAGAGCTGTGAATTGAATAAACATTGAGAAGAGCTGGGAAAATGTGTTAATGAAGAAAGTGTTTCTGTCATGCAGTGTCCAAAATGAAAGGAGTGTTTAAGGTTGCCTTGAGCAGTATCCAACTCAGCCTTAATGATGACACCTTAAAGACTTTCTAGCTCTAAAAATAATTTCCCTTTAATTACTTTTCCAGAACTTTAAGGCACAAAGGTATTGTCACTTTAAATACAATTGCGTCAATTTATTTTCAGCATTTCTGTCAAGGCTTATTTAAATGCCTTTTCTCTATCTTTTATTGAATGCCTTTGCCTATTGGTAACAGCATCACTGTGTTGTTTATTTGAATAACTTTTCTTTGAACTGATTAACACCTCTGATACAACACCACATATACAAACACGCACATGCACACAGGCTTTCCTAGTTCAATCCTTTAATTTTTCACGTATGCTTATTCACAGCTTTTATATGTGTTGAAATTCAAGTGCTTTTGAAAACACTCATTATCAGTAGTATCTTTTCCTGTAATTAGTTTTTTTTTATTACTTTAGTTCATTCACCCATAACTCTTTTATTTTAGTGCAAATAAACTAGGCAATTAAGTCCAGAACTAGGTAGTTTATATTACTGCATATATTTTTCTTATTCTGAATTTGCACTGATGTTTTACTTCACATTCTTTATCATTGCAGGATAGGTTCCTCTCATTAACCTGTAGACCTTTAGGGCAAGGATGACACTATGTCCCTCTCTCTGTACTCTGTCATGGCTGGAAGCAAAAGTCCTTTCCAGATTCTTTCTGAACATATACGAGGCAATGGAAAAATGATTCTGACAGATTTTATGTTTGTTTCAAATTACCACAGTAGATAAGCTTTAACTTCAGAATGTCACATGATCATATAATATCTAAATAATTCTGGAACACTGCTACAGGATGGAGTCAATGTGTAACTAGGTCTTAACTTAATTCAAAGATCAGTGGATGGTGTCATCACTTTCTAGGTTCTGGATCTACCAACCTATTTCTCTACTCCCCTCCACACACATGCAAACCGTAAACATGATCTGCCCAGTCATGGTCCTGTGGGCTTCCCACCACTTCCACTCAATAGGTTGTATTAAAGACAAGTGAGTGAGAAGAATGATTGTCTAGTGATAATATTGTAGACAGTTTTAAGCCCAAAGGCTTTGGAATTAAACTGCCTGCCTGTGACTAACTTGTGACCTTAACCTTCCTAGGCCTAAAAAGCCTTAGTTCAGTGTCAGATAGGAAGTAAGAACTCAGTAGATATTATGCATGGCTTTATTGTTTTCCCTTCTAAAAACTATAGTTTAATAATATATGTTCCAGTATGGTTTTGATTTCTTGTATTCTTTCATATATTAGTAACTCATTACAGGAATAACACAACAAATGGCAGTAGAAAATCTCTGGTTTATACATTTCAAAAGTTATACGTAATGATAGCAGGCCATTTTATTTATTTAAAAGATGTATCCTGAATCTTTAAAAATTAGCTAGGCTATTTGAAACTGAATTGCAGAAAAATTTGATTTGTCTAGCTAGGTTTTTTAGGTAACTGATTATTTGTCTGTTTAGCTATTTAACAGTTATTTAAATGATTGAATCAAATTAACAGTTTACAATTCCTAACAGGCCAGGAGTCAAGAATCAAGGGTCCTGTTTTCATATTTGACACTAGCTAGGTGTGTGACCTTAGGTGAATTGTTTATTCAGTCAATTCTTCATTAGTAATATGAGATCATTTTGCTAAGTGTGCACTAGCTTAAATGAACTGATGGGGGCCTGGCACTTTTTATTATCAAGTCAGAATCAATAACTCAAAAAATTCCAGATCTGAAGGGATATGAACTTATCTAGTCCAAAGACACTAAATTGGAATGCCTATAGAGCCATGTAGGTAATTAAGATGAAGAAACTATAACAACAGTAGGTCAAAAAAGAGGATAAAAGGCAATTAATAATCAATGTTGGAAATGTAGGAAAGCTTTTATCTTTTGCTTAAATGGAGACAAGGAAATCTGTCTAAAGTGGACAGTAACTACTTGCTTCTCATTTATTGTTGCCCAGATAAGACAGTCCAATTTTGCCAGATTTTCTGATGTTCAGATGTCAAAAGATATTCTAAGAGATGCAAGAAATTAAGATTTTCTCATGAAATATTCTGAATTTTATATGTGAGCAACAAATTTGTTTCTTTTTAAATAATAGTTACAGCTAAACAAATAGACCATGGGACTGCATTTAGCCCAAGAACCACCAAATTTCCACCTTTCCATTCAATGCTTGAATTCCTCCACAGCATCCCAAAGAAGTGATCATTAAGTTTATGCTTATGCAGTCAACCTGGTATCTTGGTCAACTATTCTGACCTTTGGGCAGTTTTTTTTTTTTAATTAAAAAAAATTTGTTTTGGCCACCCTGAATGGCATGTAGAATCTTAGTTCCCTGACCAGGGGTCCAACCCGCGCCCCCTGCAGTGGAAGCACAGATTCTTAACCACTGGACCGCCGGTTCTATTTGGGCAGTTTTGATAGAAAGTTATTTTATTGTATTGCTTTTGCTAAAAAAAAATAGTCTGTCAGATTTATCTATCTGTCAGATTTATCTATCTTTTTCCTTCTCTTAAAACCATGATGAGAAATCTAATCTGTCTACTCTATCTGTTGAAGAAAATTGTCCCATTCCTGCCCCCTCAATAACACCTAAGTCCTTTCTTATTTCAATTATTTCAGATAAAGCTGGAGTTTCTTCATCCTTCTGATTGAAACTGCAGAATTGATAGACTTTCTCTGTATTCTTAGAAGTGTTCTAGACGGAACTAACTCCTATAGTCTAGACTTGGTCCATCAGCATAGTGTGGGAGGGCTATCTTTTTACTATACCACTTTAGCACATGAAAATCTCTGTTCCTGGAATTACTTTGCTTCTAATTATTGCAACTATTATATTAACAGTCTCCTTTTTGTTTTCTGAATTTTCCTCATACCCTATTCTGCCTAACCCCAAAATGAGATATCCTTGGGCTCCTATATTCAGTAAAATTGGTCAAGATCTAGCTCAAATAATATATTTCCCCAAAGTTGTAAAGTTGTTCAGTGATCATTTATATTTTTATTATGTTTTATGTATTTCATTAGTAGTTTTGGTCATAGTTTTAGAAACTACAAGATTATTTTAAAAATCAAAAACATTTTTACAAAATTATTTTATAACTTTCCTTTAAAAATCAAAACCATTTATTGCAACTAGAAAGACTACACTTTTAGCTCATGAGAAGTTTGACATAGTTCATACTTATCTAAAGAGTAGCATAGAGTTTGTGAAGTATGGAATTTGGGGTAATATTGAGTAGCATATGGAATTTCTCTTCCTGCTCTGAAGTGATTCCAGTTTATGTTTGAGAAAAGTGCTTGGTGATCATCTTTACAACAACTAATTACATCATTGTCTAGGCTCAGCAATGGTCTATTCCCAATGGATTTTTATTTTACATTTCTTCCTTATGCCCTGTATATTCTTCCTTGGGGGAAATAATCTATGCATCTCTAAGAGTAGTTCTAGGCTTCCATTTTCTGATTTACTAATAAGTTATTGTGTAAGAGGCTATCACCCTGCCAAAGAAAAAAGGACCCTTATTAATTGTAAGGTGGTGAGGTGATGTTACCCTGAGTGAGTCATATAATGTAGCATTGTGAGCCTGTAGAAATGCATCCTCCACATCTTCCCTACATCTCTATGTTAAGTGCCTAATGAGGTCAGTCAGGGGCATGCAGTTTTAGCCACAACTTTGAGAGCTATTTGTCTCTGTACAACTTCACATGGAAAAGTTTTTCCTCGTATGTTTCTGGGGGAAATATGTGGTATGCTGACTGTTCATGTGAGTGATTTTTAATAGATTTACTTACATCCTATTATGTTGGGGTGGTGGAGAGGCAATGAGACAGGAATGCAGATTCGAGGCCCCCTCCCCAGTTTCCTAGGTACCTGAATTTGTAAACTTTCCCCTACAATCCCCAAGAAGAACACATTTGTGGTGGGAGTGTTCTTTTACAGTCGAGAGAACCCCAAACTTCAGTGGATCAGTACCTCAACTCCCTAGCTGTTTACTTCTTCTTTAGTAAATTTGCATTTGAACTAGGTCTGAAATCCAGTTCTTCAGGACCTCTATAGTTTCCTCATCACTCAGCAGCCAAATATCTCAACTCATTGTCTTTCTACCAAATCCTTCCTGTCAAATCACTGCTCTGAATGAACTTTTTTGTTCCTTTCCTTATTCCTGCTTCTGTCCTGCCAAACATTTTAGGAGAAAATTGCATGTTTTTGCTGACTGGCTTTATTCAAATATATGAGGGAAATGGGGAGATGGTCAAAGGGTAGCAGCTTTCAGTTAGAAGAATAAAATTCTAGGGATGAATAAATTCTGGGAAATCTAATGTACAGCATGGTGACTATGTTTAATAATAGTATATTGTATACTTGAAATTTGCTGAGAGTAGATATTAAGCATTCTCACCACACACACACGTACACACACACAAAGAGGTGTTTTTTCAGTCTTTAAGATATTTGTATTTATTTATGTGTGATTTATTTTCTCATTCCTCTGGAACTGTACTCCCCTGATACTCTGGAACAGCTGGGTCCAGTATTGATCATTGTTGCCACATTCCCAAACCGTTAGTCTTTTTTCTAAAGCTTGCCTCATTTCTCTTATTATTGTTTCGGTTCATTCTGAGCCACAGTTTCTCTGTAATCGCTTGAATAGAGTAAAACATACTTTAAAATCTGCAGCAATTATTTTATTTGTCCACAACTCTAGCTATTATAGTGAAGGTTGGTTTGTTCAACAATAGGCTCCTCTGTATACTTCTGCAAGTGGTACACCCCAGTTCTCTCTGAGGCTTCACTCTCTTGTTACCTCCTTACTCTTCTAGCACATTTGCTTTTGTCTTGTTGCTATTATTGGTATCTATCTCTCTGTCCAGTCCTTTAGATATGTGCTTCCTATTGGACTGTCATCTATTTGGGGCATTGTTGTTTGGTAAAGTGGAGTGCTGACAGAATGGATTCTAAAGGCATAGAGCCTTGTCTTGCAAGCCCAGTTGAACCTGGGCAAGGCGAACTCAAGACAAGTTATTTAATGACATGAAAGTTTTCTTATCTGAAAAATTGAAAGAAACAATATACTAAGGTGTTTCGTTAGTTTTCTATTTTAAGTTAGCGATTTAAAATAACACAAACGTATTATCTCACAGTTTCTTTTTTCAGAAGTGTAGGCGAAGCTTAATTGGATCCTACATTCAAAGGCTTACCAGGCTAAAATCAAGAAGTCAACCAGGGCTACAGTTTCACCTGAAGCTTGCGGTCCTCTTCCAAGATAACCGATTGTTAGCAGAATTCAGTTCTTTTTGGTGGTTAAGACTGAGACCTTCACTTTATCACTTGCTTGCTGTTAGTTAGGAGCCTGTCTTCACTCCCAAATGCCACCCACCATTCCCTCTACAACATGGCATTTTGGGACAAGATTCACAATTTTAGGGCTAAATTTAAGATCTGATGTACAGCTATGTTAACAATTGGAATGAGACATTAGGGGAAATAGGTTTCAACTGTAAAGTCAAGGAGAATAAAGTTTCAACTGGAAGGCCATTCAGGATGTACCAAGTGGGTAATTTGTGTAACAGCAGTTTCCTGTAAAAAAGTTAATATTTACCAGCAACCTGTGGGATGTGTAAGTCACAATAAAAATAGTTAACTGAGACCATGAGACCATGTTTTATTCATGGTAATTTCTGTCCATTTATTTGTGGAGTGTAAATGAATGGAGAGAGAAAAGTAAACTTGGTAGGGAGGAAAATAAAGTCCTTCTCATAGCTATATAATAAGATGCTGGTGCACAAACCACCATATAGTTAAGACAGATGTACTTTCTGTGCCTTTTTTCCTTACCTGCAAAGTTAAACATATAATAATCTTGCAAACTTCTTAAAGTTTAATGATTTGTTCGCATGGATACTGTAAGAGGGCGTTTAAGGACGTTAATGTTAATAGGGTTATTTAGGGATGTCATTTTCTGAAAGCAATTGTAATAGCTAAAAAAACACTATGGACATAATTCTCTACATGTTGCTTTATAAGAGAAATCAGTAGCTACTCATGTATTCAGCATTCTCTGTGTTTTTAAAATCTGGAAAAGAGAATTTATGGGAGATTATGAAAGAAAGAATTATCACATTAATGACATGAAAGTCATTTTGTGAATATAAATAGATAAGAAAGAATTAATACATGTATACCATTTAGTGTAAATAAATACAGCTGAAAGGTTGAAAGGACCTGAAGTTAAAGAACCTCTGAGTCACATGGAATCAGGAAATTCTTGAGAAACAAATTATTTTTAAGGATCTCACAAGGGCAGAAAGCACACATTGTGGGAAGAAGGGAATCAAGAATAAAGGCGTTGTGTAAGGCAGGGGTAGCATGATAAACGGAGGTCAGTGAGACATTGGCTGGCAGGAGCACAAGGGCCACTTGAGAGAATTAAGGTGAAATGAGATTAATGAACTATAGCTGCTGAGGAGACCTTCACAGTAGCTATGCTACCCAGAGGAAAGGTGCTTTATGTTCTTGGGCAGGTGAGTGAAATACAAAAGGACCTTCTTTAAGATGATAATAATAGCTAGCATTTATTAAATGCTTAATTACCATAAAATACATGTCTTAACTCACTTTTCATGGCAAACCTATGAGGCAGGTGCTATTATTATTTCCATTTTATAGCAGGAAAATATATCAACACAGAGCAATTTCATAACTTCTCCAAAGAGAGAGATAATAAATGATTCAGTGGAGATTCAAATCCAAATAGCCTGACCCGACACCCCATAACAATCCCCATGCCATAGTGCTGCTCAAGACAGTTATTCTAGAAGTCAGCATGAAATGAGAGGAATGGGTCAAATTGCATTACAATGAAATCAACTTAAAGTTCAAAGCAATCCATTTTTCCCCCGAAGATAAAATGAGGAATAATTTATCTTCCCATATCCTGCCAGTTTATCTCTATATTCATCTCATTCTGGAATGTAATCTATACCTGTGAGTTAAATAAAACAGTAAGCTTATTAAAAGACTCTAAATTCTTTAGCGATAGTCTTGCACTTTACCTCTAGATATTTGATTGGGTTGAATGTTCTTTTTTGTTTTGGTCATTTGCCAGTGTATAATATTAAAATATTACAATCGAATTGTGATTTTAACCCTTTGAAAAAGACTATTAATTTCTACCATACGTGGGAATGAAATATTTCCGAGCACTACTCACTCTTTTATATCTATATTGATACCTATATTATGATAAAAATGATGTCTGTATCATATTAAATACTCAATAAAGGAAAAATTTTACTATTTAAAATAACTTTCATTATTAGTGAGACCTACTTATAATCATAGAGCAAATTCTATTTAATCAATGAATTCTTATGACACCTCATCAAATAAGCCTATAGCCTAGAATTGTCTTTACATTATTTAAAAACTTTAAATTGTTTAATTGGTTTTTAATTTAGCCTAATAACTTTTTTTAAAATTTATTTATTTTATTTATTTATTTTTGGCTGCATTGGGTCTTCGTTGCTGGGCGCGGGCTTTCTCTAGTTGCGGTGAGCGGGAGCTACTCTTCATTGACGTGCACGGGCTTCTCATTGCGGTGGCTTTTCTTGCAGAGCATGGGCTCTAGGCGCGTGGGCTAAGTAGTTGTGGCTCGCAGGCTCTAGAGCGCAGGCTCAGTAGTTGTGGTGCATGGGCTTAGTTTCTCCCCGGCATGTGGGATCTTCTTGGACCAGGGCTCGAACCCGTGTCCCCTGCATTGGTAGGCGGATTCTTAACCACTGTGCCACCAGTGAAGCCCAGCCTAATAACTTTTTAATTTAACCTTCTCCATGATTGTCTTTGATATATCAAGCCTGAAATAATATACTGGGGAAGTCCACTGAATTTTTCCTCAATTTATATGGCCCATGAGTCTCTGATTCCTACGTTAGCTTTTTTCCCCTGAGTTTTATAAATAAAATTACATTACAGATTAGCAGAAGCCATTGTTTAATTTTGTCTCAGGAAAATAGAATAAGGGGTGAGAATGAGAGGAGTCATTAATGTTTACACTGTACCCTACTACTTCTTCCATTTATTCTTCCTACTTATGCAAAAAATCTGTGAGAGATCTTATTGATTCCAGTGCAAATAAAATGCAGAATTTGCTTTTGAATGCAAGAGCCAACCAACATTAACAATATTTTGATGTCTTCTTATGGGAATAAGAGGAGGAATCTATGAGAACTGAGAAGATACACTGATGCAGTTTGGTTTTGAAATACGCCTATTTTCTTTTCTTTCATTACGTTTGTACCAAATTATAAATATCACAAAGAATAAGTTAAACATATTCTAATGAAACTGTGGATTTTGTTGATTAAATAGGCTAATCATGCAGAGATTTAAGGTCGTGTAAGAGTAAATATGTTTAAATCACATTAACATTACTAGTGTAATTTAATTCAAATTTTTACAAAAAGTGTAAATACTTGGTAGTTCAGATTCCCATTACCAACTTCATTAGTTGAAATTCCACTCTGTAGAAGAAATATCTACAAATTTGCATCCCAGAAAGAATAATTCTACGTGTGTTTCAGAGACAAATCCCTTTCACAAGAGGTAAATAGCAAGCTTCATGCTGGTGAATGAGTATCTTTAATTCGTTATGATGCCTCACTATTAAATCAAGAAAATGATAAGACTTTAGTTCACTTTTCAAGTGTATAGGGAAAAGCGACACAGTTATTGCTAAAATATACCATCCATTGTAGTCAGCAAGTACAATGAAGCCAGAATTTTTTTGATGAAACAAGCTGACAGCTCATTATGTATGGATGCACATTTATCACTTTAGGAAACTCTTGATCTTATTGGCATGGGAAAGCTGAAGAGAAATATAACTATAAAGAGTGATTCCAAGTTAAATTAAATTATATTCTTAAAACAGGTTCATTTGGCATAAATGACTTAACATATATATATGTGCATGTATATTCATATTATATATGTATAAATATGTGCATTTAAGACATGTAACATGCCTTTTTCTTCATCTTTCCTGCTCCCCTCCCTTTGCAAAATTTAAGCAAACTTCTTGCCTTTTCTTTCTTTCACTACCTGGCAAATTCTTGATTATGCTCTAGTTCTAGCATAAACCTCATTTCCTCTTTCAAAAGTTTTATCACTAATTCTATCAGAAATATCTCTAGCTCCTCACATTTGTAGCAGTTTTTACTTATTATTCCTCATTCATCCATTCATTATCAAGTATATTATTGAATATCTACTATAGGCTAGGCCCTGTGCAGTGCAGATATAATATGGATAAGATCAAGTATATTTTCTATTGAGAATATGGTGATAAAAAACATTATAGACATAGTTACAATAATATCACATATATTTATGTGTTCCTCCATTGATCTTCTTTAGATCGTGAACTTTTTAAAAAGTTCTGTTTTTCTGACAGTTGTATTAGCCTTTTTTTCTATCAGTATCTAGCAAAGTGTTATGTAAATAGTTATTGGTCACTAATCATTTGTTGAAATTTGTTGACAAAGGCTGTTTATTTATTTATAGATTTGAATGTTTTCATAAGGCAGGTTTGTAAATGCTAGTTAGTAAGAGTGCATTTCCATGTAAGTATGACTGGCATTACTTATAATTGGGTAACTGACTGCCTACAGGTCATGATGCTGACCTGGGAAGGACCCTTATTCATCCAGAACCTACACTCAGAACTTAAGACAATTGTAATTAGTTTATGAAAAAGATCAAGTACTTTCACAGAGAGTATAATGAAAAATGCAGCTCTTATTAGAGTGTGAATTTGACGTATTAACCTTAAAATGTGACATCAGATTTTACTTGAGCGCCATTTAGTAGTGGGATTGGAAAAAAACTCTAAACAAGCAAATAAAATGACTTCAGAATTTCCTTGAGTTAGTATTTCAGTTAAAGAAATATTAAATACTATAAGCCAATTATTTCAGTAAGCATATGTATAGTTATACGTAGGAAGAAAGCTTTGAAATCATGTTTTTTTCAGTGGAATATGTTGAGGTTGTTTGTGGGTCTGTATAAGGTAAGTACCCAGATATCTATAATATGTAACACCAGAACCATGCCCTTGGTAAGGCAAAGGAGATATACAGCTTTATTAAACAATTTTTATTAGTCATGCATACATAATCCAGAATAATGTACAAAAATGTATTTAACTTGTATGTCACATTTTCCAACTCGTAGATACACAAGATCTTGGGCATATGAGACTGACTCTCAGGCTACTCTGTTTACCTCCAGACTCTTTGGTCTTAGCTATTTTTGAGGACAGATTTTAGCAAGGTATTTGATGAATTTCATTTGATATATTTCTTGCCCATCTCTGTATTTGTCTCTCCTCTTTTTTAAGTACTTCTGTGAAACTTTTTAATGGAAGTTTGTGTGGCAAACCTTTTGAGGGCTTGTATGTCTGAGCATATTATTATTATTATGTTCTCATATTTGAATAATAATTTACCTGAATATCAAATTCTAGGTGCTAAGCTTCTCTTCAATGTGTTGAAAATTCTAATTTTAGCCTATCTACCTCTGAACTTTTCAACTGTATCTGATAATTTAAACCATTCGGTATCATGAGGGGAGACAGTCCAAGAGGACAGTCACTGTTCAGGTATCACAGAAGTGAAAATTGGGTCTTTGACAAAGCTTATCTGATGTTGAAATAACCATCTCTGGAACTGCCTTACTTCTAGACTCTGTGTGTGTGTGTGTGTGTGTGTGTGTGTGTGTGTGTAAAATAATAGTCCAGTGTTGAAAGAGAGAGAGAATACAATTTTTCTCCATTGTTGTTTGCATCCAGTGTTGCCATAGAAAAATATTAGTCTTATTTCTTTATACATGGTTTCTTTTTCTCTGTGTAAGTAATTAGAAAGTCGTCTTTTTCTTAATCTGAGATTCTTTTTAATTCAGGAAAATTTATCTTTATTGTTTTTAGAGGTATTTCTGTGGTGAACTCTATCTCTTTCTCAGTTCCACCAGTAAAATACAGAAAGTCCTCCAGCATTAAATCCCCTTTATATGTCAACAGATTTATGTTTTCCTAATGAAAGGAGCATTTAGATGAAATAGATAGCAGAGCATAACCTCCCTGTTAGAGCCAAGTACCTCAGGAGAATATATGGAATTTCATGTTACCTGCGAAAAATGACTATCATTTTCTGAATGTTTAATATCTACATACTATGATAAACACTTTACATGTACTATTTTAATAAGTATCATTACAACCTATGAGAAAATAATCATACCATCATTTCTGTGAGAGAACAAACAGGATATATGCTTCCCAGGATCCTACAGGTGGTAGAGCCAGGGCACAAATAAAATTCTGTCAGAGCCAATGCTCCTAACCATTGGATACACCCACCTCCTTGTAAGATCAACAAGTGCAAATGTGGGTGACTTTGTAGGCTTTCCTTTCTTCCTTCAATATTAAATATCCCATTAAATCATCTTATAAGAAATGTCTATATGTAATTTGAAACTTCAGTGATAAAATTTGCTTCCATTTATTCTTTAACTTCTTGTAGTTTTAGTTGAAATATAGTTACACAATTTAATGTATTTCTGTTCATGTGGTATCTTTATATATAAAGGAAAATACTCATACATGATTTAAGCGTATTATGTTACAATCAAAGACTAAAAGTATACAGAATTTAATAGAATATAATGAGGAGTTGAGGTCTTTAATGTCTTAAAGATGCTTAAATACTTTCGAAGCTGTTCATATCATTTTTAATGACAGCACCAAATTTTTCTTGAATACATTATTATACCTTATTTGTGGAAGGTACAGTGCTAATAACTGGAACTTAAAGAGAAAACAATCATAATTACACAATTACAATTTTACCTTTTAATATATGTTTAATCCAGTATATGAACAAATGACAATACATGAGAAAATATGTTATGTGCCACCAAGTGTTGAAGAGGATGTGTATGCCACAGGAGCTCAGAAGAAGGGCAGCCCCACAGATGACATCTGCAAGGGAAGGAAAGGAGCTTAACTTAAAGAAGTGAGTTAAAGAAGGATAGCATCTCAGAAAGGAGGAAAGTCTTGAACAAAAGTGTTTGAATATAAGAAAGGAATGACAATAGCAGAATTTGATACTGAGCTAACAAATATACTGTAAAACGCATCAGAGGAGGAACGATTTAAGTCAGGGTATTATAATAACCTAGGCTTAGAGTGTAGTAATGAGTGTTTAAAGATATATTTGCTTTTCAAAAGAGTGATGTACCTATAAATTTACTAACGCTTTTGTGAGCTATGCTCTCTGACATCCCATTGGAGGTTATGTGGCTGAAAATCCAATTGTTCTCTGGCATATAGCCACAAAGGAGTTTATATTAATTAGTAAAATATAAGAGAAACAGACTATAGCATGGAAGACCTGATAATATGGGGGAATTTTTAAATGCTGCTTTGAAATGTCATTAACAGCAATCAAGATGTAGAGCATGTAAATAGTTACCACATTCATTTGCAGCCTATGATCTCCTTCTGATGAAAGATTATGCATCTTCATATTGACACAACTTAGAGCCAGGCATATAGTAGGGGCTGAATAATTCATGGTTATTGAATTAAATTAAAATAGGTTGTTACCCAAAAGATAATACCTTTGAGAGGGAACGTAGATAGTTATGTACCACAGAGTGTTTAAGTAAGAACATGCAAGTGCTATGGAACAAAACGGAGGGAGCAAATAACTGAGAGTGATTTCAGTAGTTTCATAAAAGGAGTGGATTTTCATCTGGATTCAAAAAAAAATGAATAAGGTAGAAAACTGGGCATGTGTGGGAAGAATGTCTTAGGATTAGGTTGTGGAGAAGATATGCTCTATTGATGTAATCTATTAATGTAGGTGTGTAAGACAGAAATAAATATTGCATTAAAAAATAAATAGGGGCTTCCCTGGTGGCGCAGTGGTTGAGAGTCTGCCTGCCGATGCAGGGGACACAGGTTCGTGCCCCGGTCTGGGAAGATCCCACATGCCGCGGAGCGGCTGGGCCCGTGAGCCATGGCCACTGAGTCTGCCCGTCCGGAGCCTGTGCTCCGCAGTGGGAGAGGCCACAGCAGTGAGAGGCCCGTGTACCGCAAAATATAATAAATAAATAAATAAATAAATAAATAAAATTAATTAAATACCTATATCTCCATTCTTGTTCTGTAATATTCATTTGTAATTTGGCAAACATAATGATGGAAAATTAGAATGCCTCCTGATTTGATGTTTTGCGCTGATGGCATAAAATATGGTATGCTTTTCTAGTAGTGAGACACAAAAGGGAAATTGTCACTGAAGTCCAAATTAATACAGTTTCAAAAGAAAGTAAGGAAAGTATTTTATCAATGGTAAGATATGGTTGAGGTACCTCATGTATTCAACTGTAATCATTCAACAAATATTTTTGAGCATCTACTATATGTCAGGCACCATTTTAAGATATAGATATTCATCCATGAATATAGATGAATATAAAAATATGTTACACCAAGAACACCACTTCCATGGGCTTAAGCTCAGCTGTGCTAGGTTAAAGTTCTGCTCTTCTTTTTGTTATTACCATATGTCTCCCATCTCTTCCTAACAGCACATCTATTTTTTCTTTTTTCTTTGGAAAACTACTTCCCTCATATTCAAATTGTCCAAATGATCATTGGCTGAAGTTTGGGCAATTTATCTCTGGAGTTTGAACCTTAACCAAGGCATATATGGCTGAAAGACATTTGGAGTTGAATTACTGAATTTCAGCTGACCTACAGTCCATGAACCTCTGCTATTGAGATTTTGAGAATAAGTAGAAATGCTCCTTATTTTGTGAAGAAAGTCTGTATTTAGTGGGAAAGAATGAATTTGGGAAAGTAAAGCTCAGAGATGAAGAGAGATGAAGAAATGATTTGTCCTTTTGGAGGAGAGAGAACATTATTTAAGCTTCTGAATCTAATCATTTGAAACAGTGCCACTTTGGACTTCTCAGTGACATGTATCAGTGAAATCCTTCGGTTCTTAAAATATTTGACCTGGGTTTCTGTCTCTTAAAAACAAAGAGCCATAACCAATATATTACATATAGTTATTTCATTATTATGACAAATGCAGCTTTTATGAGAGCATTTTAATTTTAAGAAAACACAAAGAAGGGAAGAGTTTAGAGGGGCAATGACTTCTAAGCCTTACTCAAAAAAAGTTTAACTGGGCTTATATTTGTGAAATTTAGGAAAAATATTTTCTCTTTCTGTAAAATATATATATATATATATTATAAAATATTTGTAATATAATGCATGTATTATATATTACGTGGTATATGTTTCACATAATATTATATACACACACATAGAGTCTCATAATCACGAAAGAAAGAATAGAACGGACAACAAGCTCTATTTCAGTCAGCAATTATATGTATCAAGGAATTTAGCTTGTTAACACCATTCTGAGTAGGCTAAAATAAAATGATCAGAGGTATTGTGCAACTGATATTTATATTTTATTTATCCCAGGTACAAATAATGAAGGTAATGACTAGGAAGAAGATGTGAAATGAATAATTACTATCACATAAGTATTAAAGCAAGAAGATATAACCTTGAAGGGGTATTTTAAGCTCTGAAGTAATTAGTTACAAGAAACAAACTACCTGAAAAATTCAACTTTTCATGACATAAGATTTTATAGTTGAACTAGGTAGAAACATAGAAATCAGATTAAAATTAAAATGATAAACTAAACCAAAGTTAAAACAGGAAAGAAATAGCTGAACAATGAAATACAAAGAAAGAAGACAACCATAAGGTGTTGCAGATACTATTGATATTGGTTATTTTCTTCTTCTTCTCAGCAGCCTCTCCTTCCCTTTCTCTTTTTCTTCTGTTCTTTCCTTACTCCCTTTCTCTTTGCCAACGGCAGTTTTTAAAAAGAGACTTGGTGAAAATTCTGTTTTCAGTCTGAATACTTTTTAAAAATTATTCAGGCTTGTAGTTAGCAAGTCAGATGGGTAAATAAATTATTCATATTTAATTTGTCAAATGGCACATTTCTGCTTTGCATCTCTTTATATTTACCATTTTTCATCGATTGCATTTGTGTTCTCAGAATGAAGTAGTCTATGAAATTGAAAGTTGGCTTATAACTGAACAGTATATTTCTGATAATTTTTAGTTGAAAAATATTACTTCACAGAATATCTCATATAAAAATAGGCCTGAGAATGTTTCTTAAAACTTATAACCCATAAGTGCTTATACCCATATGATATAGTGTTATAGTTAGGAAATTACAGCCATTAAGTCTTTACTCTCAACATCTCCACTGCCAAATAGTTGAGAGATCTTTTGCTTTTAGTAAAATAACCAAACATCCAATCAACCAACCAAAAACTAAAGTTATTATTTAAATAAAAACTTCAATGTACTATGGTGCTTTGAGGGAATAAAACTAATACATCTAAACATATTTTTGATAAGTACAAAGTTGTGCTATAACTGGGACTGAAAGAGAAGGGAATATTTTTATTACTTCCACATACACCTGAAAAACCAATTGCTAGGGCAGACTAAATTCCCTTCACTAGGCTTGTTGAATTTGTGCTGACCCTAAAGAAAGAGGTTAGGACAGACACTGATGGAGCCAATTTCTTGAAAGTTTTCATAGAATTAGAGTACCAAAAGCACTAATTCAAGGCTCAGAGGACAAACCAGGACATAAGCTTAGGGACAGAGCCATCCCACCATAGTTCTGGTCCTTCTTGGAGAACTGAGGGCTTTGGGAGTATCAGGAGGAAACACCACCTGCATGGGTGGTGGTGTTCAATTCTGAAACATCATCAACCACGTTGGTTATAGTGAGCCCATCTTAAGCACCACTGCCTTAGGGATTTGACAAGATGGAAGTGAAGCTGGAAGAGAAAAACAAACTAAAAACAAAGAAGACACTACGATAATGAAAAACTGAGCATATAAGAGGTATGCCTGGGGAACTGTGCACAATAAATTGGAGACTTTGGAGGGAGAACATCATGCAGAAGGGCTGGAGTTTCCTTAAACCTCAATTGAATGTATAGACCTATGAGGCCGAATACATTCTGGATAAATCTTTGATAACTATTTATGACACAAAAGCTGTTTGAAATGTGTAAGTGGAAGTTTTTACAACACTTAGCAAAGACAGCATGCAAATTCCCTTGCAGATGCTGGGGTTTTCAACTCCTATTTGCTGACTAGTGAGGTTTCAATAGTAAAGCATGGTTACTTTCTGCATGTGATGGCTGTAAACTGTGAATTAGTGAATCCTGGTGGAAAAATCCAGCATTGGGCAATAATAATTATTCTTACTAGTGTACAACTTTCTTGCACATTAAACAATTAAAAATTGTTGCAGGTTAAAAAATGGATCGTATTTCTTTTATTAAGAATAAAATGTATCTTATATTTCTCTTCTTAAAAAAAATGTGTATGTAGTCATACCAATTAGTGAAAGGGTGGAAGGAGACTACAAATTTTTCTTTATGTTTTGTTCTGTCTCACTGATTGGCATGATGCAGTAAGTACATTTCTGAAGGCATATGCTCTAGAAAGGCTTCTAGTATCTGCCAGAATGTTTATGGCAGCACTAATTTTTATGCCTCCCCAACTACAAAAAAAAAAAAAGAAAAAGAAAAATGAAAAAAAACAAACACAGGATACAGCTTCAGTATTCACAAGGGGAGAAAGGAAAATTGAATTCATCTTGATAAAACCATACTATGAATTACTGCAGAGCTGACAGAAAAGGATGTGAAATATACAACTCTTGAATTTGAGGCTGTCTGTTATTTGATTCCAAAGTAAAAAAGAAAATTCCAGAGGTATATTAATTGTATGATGAGACTTTGTAAATAAAACCCATATATTTTCTATATATATTTTTTTAGGCTTGGAGAAGGATGTAGAATATATAGCCCAGGCTAACATTGGTTACACTGGAAAGTGACAGGCAGAAATGAACTTGCCGCACAAAATTTAAAGCTTAATAGCTATTTCCACAATTTTATTTTATTAATGAACTGTTTGTCTCTTTCTTGCCAATTCGTATGATTCATTGCTAGTTATTTTGTTAATCAGGATTCTTAATTTTAAACAATGCAAGCTGCCTCAGACTGAGTTGAGCAGAAAAGGATTTTATAAAAATATTGGATAGTTCACTGGATTATTGAGAGAGCTGAACCACCTCATTTGGAAAAAAAAAAAATCTCCACCTCATGATGTATAATTGTTACCAGTAAGTGAAGTATAGGTGCTCATATAATAGAACTAGCTGCTCTGTTTAATTTCCAAATGTTTAGTCACAAATTTTAATTACTGGGATTTTCAATATGTACTGCTCGTTCTGCTGGATCTGATTTTGCTCTTCCTTCTCACAAATCCCTTGTTCTTTGTAAAAATGTGTTTTTTCCATATTTTTAGGAATTAGTTCCCCACTACCACCAAAACCTGCTAAAATTTAATTGAAATTCCATTGGGGAAAATTAATATCTTTATATTCTTAAGTTTTCCACTTCATTAATTTGGCATGTCTCCATTTACTGTGAATATGCTTCATGTATTTATAGAATTTACGACCTTTCCCCATAATTATAGTTGTATATTTGATTAAGTTGATTCCTGGGTATTTAAAGTTTTGTTGCTCTTGTGAAACGTAAATCTTTTCCATTACATTTTCTGAAGGATTTTTGATGGTGTAGAGGAATTTCCTCAATTTATTAATTTTGCATTTTACAATGTTGTTGAAATTTCCAAACAGTTTTACTAGGTTTTTGGTTTTTGGGAGTACCATGTCATCTTGGAATAACTACACCATTATATACCCCTTTCCAAATGGTAAATATTATTACCATTTTCCTTTTTTTCTTATTGTTCTTTTTTTCTTATTGTTTTGACCATCTCTTATGTAATATACTAAACAATAGTATAGATGATGGGTATCCTTGTCTTGTTCTTTATCTCAAAGAAACTGTTTCTAAATATTCTTTCCACTGAAAATGATGTGTACTATAGTTTTTACTAGCTAATCTTCATATATTATGTAAATTCTCTTAAATCTTTGTTAAAAGTAAATATGAAATTTTAGGCAGTGCTTTTCTGAATTTATTTAACTTATATTGCTTTACTTCTTTAGTCAAATAATTTAGTGCATTATAATGATAAACTTTTGCATACTAACCAGTCTTACATTTGAGGGATAAACAAGCTTTGGTCATATATATACATATATATATTTAAAATGGAATTGACTAACTATGGCCCTTAAGAGTTTTGTCTCTATATTTATAAATAAAATTAATCTGAGCATTTATTTATCCTCCTATATCTGTCTAGTTTGATATCAAAGTTATATTAACCTTGAGAAATATATTTTTGGAATTTCAATATTCTCAGGGTTTTGCAGAATTTTTGCTCTTCATGATTTTCAGATTATGGTTTTACATGTGTCTGGATGCTTTGCAAGTCATGCTGAGAATCTAACACTCAATAGGGAAGCTTGGTTCCTCACTTAATAGATACATGTAATTTTAACTTAGGACTTGTGCTCCAAAATGTGATAGAAATTTTAGGCTGCCCATTTTAATGTTGTATATTTGGAATCTGCAAACCAGACCAATTGAAATAAATATATTTCACTATATGAAAAGCCTTAAGGGGCTACTTCATGATGTTTACCAGTGTTTGTTCCACTCCAGGCAAAAATTTAACTTCATCATCATCTTGCAGTATTCCATCCATGGCAGTGTCGTATGTGAACAAATATAAGTATCAACATGAGTTTCTGTGATACAGGGTCTTCTTATTGCCCAATTGCAAATGACATAAAGATGTAAAATGTCAATGAAACTCCACATTAATTACTATGTAACAGGTAAAAAGATTGCTTACCTGCTTTTATCAAAATAATTGGATAGCTGAAAATAAGTGTTTGGAGCTGCATTTTAAGAAATAAAAGCTAAAAATATAGCATTCTTGCTCCTAATCATACCAACTCTCCTCCTCCTCATGTTGACATCTTGGAACCATTTTGTTTCAATTCTTTTGTCCACTAATAATGAGGATTAAGATAAGTATTAGAACATAAGTAATGCTAGGGTCTAGAAAGGCAAATATTATTAAACAACACGCCTTAGTTTAAATTGAGATTTTTAACCATTTATCTGATATTTGAGTACAATGGGTCTCTCTCTCTCTCTCTCTCTCTCTTGCTTGCTCTCACTTTCTCAGAGAAATATTTAACCTAGTGTTCAGAGAGTTCTTTGGATCCAAGTTACAGTGATAAGATCAATGTTAGAAAATATTAAAGAAACAGATAAAAATGGATAGCTGAATGTTTTCAGCATCAGCGATTTAATTGAACAAAAAAGAGACTCTCAAAGATAATAATTCTCAAACTTTCATAATGGATCAAGACTATGTCTGATAATTTTCTGACAAACTAAGATAATCTCAAAGGATTCCCTAGATTTAGAAAATGTCTAAGTAATGAGAATTTAAATGAGACATCATAGTTATTTGCAATTAAACTATACAACAGTTATAATTTTAAGACTGTAAGCTCCAAAGTGCTATCAAGTAGCTTTATGAATTATAGAAGATGAAAGGGGATCAAATACTACATAGGAACTGAAACTGATTATTTCTTATCTTACGCTCTTTGTTAGACACAGACGGCATATGCTCGTTATAATATTTAATGAGTAATACCAAGCTCAGCATAATCCCAGTTTCTATCTTTTCACAAAGCTGTTTATCTTATTATAAATCTAAACTCTAGTTGTTCTACTGTGGAATTCAGGGTGACAGAATGAGTCCTGTGTATATTAGTTGAAGCTTACAGTGGGAGATTTAGCCTGTAGATTAAGTGATGTTACAAGGAAACTATAAGGAAAAGAGACTTTTCACCTCTATAGCATACATTAGCACATTTTGGATGGTAACATGATTTAGGGGGCAATGGTATTTTAGAATTTTTTTAAACATATGTGATTGAAAATTCAAGGATTTCCTATCCCTTATACAGAAAATCTAAATATGCCACAAGCATGGCATAGAAAAAAAGAGTATGGACTAAAAAGAGTATGGACTATTCAAATAGTCGTAGTTTCCTTCTTTTACTTCTCTTTTCTCCCTTTTGTATTTATTCTTTTAACCTAGAATTTAGCAAATATTTGTTGAACATGTCCTGTGTGCCAGATTCTATATGAGGCATTTGTATTTCCATGCAATAGCTGAGGATCTATGAACAGTTAGATAACTGCTCTGAATTTCAGTCTCTTTCTTTCTTTTTTATTGGAATAATGTCTTACTTAGTTCATTCAGCCTGCTATATCCAAATACCATAGACTACATGGCTTATAAATAACAGAAAATAACAGAAATTTATTTCTCAGAGTTTTGGAGGCTGGGAAGTCCAAGATCAAGATGCAGACAGATTTGTTGCCTACTGAGGGTCAAATTTATGATTCATAAGCTATTGTCTTTTCCTTGCTTCACATGGCAGAAAGATGAGGACTTTCTCTGGGGTCTCTTTTATAAGGGCACTAATCCCATTCATGGGGACTCCACCCTCATGACCTAACCATCTCCCAAAACCCCACCTCCAAATAATACCCCATGGAGTATTAGGACTGCAAAATATGAATATGGTGGGGGTGGACACAAACATTCAGTCTACAGCAGATAATATCATCAGCTTCTTCAAATTTTGCAGAGGGTAAGTGAGATTGTGGCTATGTTGATATAACATGGTAGCCACTGAATAAATAATAGCCATTACTCTTGTAGCTTAACAATTGTAACTTAAAAATATTTCATTGTATCTCCATTGTGCTTGCTTCCAGTAACTTTATTATTTTACTCCACTCTTCATAGGTGTTGACTGAAAAAAATGTACAACCTAAAAGCCGAGAATTATGTTCATTTGAGGACTTAAGCCCCAGATACAGCCTCTCAGATAGCTCTCAGGGACTATTCCAAAGAGTAAAGGGAGGAGCAAGGATATATAGGAGTTTTGCTGAGAAAAAACCAAAACTAAACAAAAAACATATAGTTGAACATCAAAGGATTACTGCTAATAATTTAAAAAACCCAGACATCTCAAGCTGATGAATTTAGCACTTTTGTATGTTTGGGAAGATGCAAGAGTCTGGGCTTATTTAAATTATTCTTTTGATGTGCACCTTAATTATCTAGGGCTGGTATTCTGTTTTTCTGCAGGTCCCCTCAGGGTGCACCATCCTCAGGGGTGGGGAGGGAGTTGCAGACGCTGATGGCTTTATGGCCACAACATCTTTTTTTTTTACTGAAATGGCAGGTGGCATTCTTTGTCCTCATAGGCAAGATTCTTGAAAGTAGTTTTGGCTCCCAATGTCTAATTCTTCACTTGCTTTTCAAGTTTTAAATCACAAACCATCACTTCCCTAAAAACCTTCTCTATTTTTTTGTTTTAATACCCTTTTTGTAAAATTTTGTTATTGCTTCCTAGTCTTAATAGTGGTCTATGGCATTTGATGTCCACCCATTAACTCAGTCCTTAAACAAATATTCATTCAGTGTATGCTTGCTGACAGTTTTTGAGCCATGTCCTAGGAATATAGAGGTGATTACTTTGGATGCTGCACTATTGTGCATGGACTTGAGTCTGGAGCTACTGATCACTCTCTTCTTCCTAGAACTCTCCTTCTATGGACCTTGTGAAAACTTCTATTTTCTCCTGCCTTAACCTCAACCTTTTGGGTTTTTTTAAACAAACTTTTTTTTTTTAATAGCATATAATCCAGAGAAGTTGGAAATATCATTAGCATATTGTTATATGAAGTTCCAAAGTAAACACACCAATGTAGCTGCAACCCAGAAAAAAAACAGAATATTACAATTATCTCAAAATTCACCCTATTCATCCTCTCATTACTACCCCATTCTTTCCCAAAGGTAACCAGTATTACGACTTCTAACACTTTGGATTAATTTGCCTGTTTTTAAGTTTATATCAATGTGACCATGGGGTACTAAATATTTCATAAATTCTCAAAAATGATAGAAGATTATATAAATGTTTTCTCAGTTACCTGATGTAAATCAAAAAAAAAAAATGCAGAAGGCTGTAAATAAGAAAAGACTTTATCTAGGGTCAGAGAATTGCAATTTGGGAGACACAGATTCAGGTAAAACCAAATGAATGATGGGGGAAGAAAAAGAGTGAGGAGGTTATAAAGACAAAAGTCGTGAGGATGTACTCTGATACAAGAAAGGAAATATTGTCCTTAAGGGATAGGCTGTCACCAGTTATTTAGGGTAAGGGTCCAATAAGTAGGTAGGCTGTCATGAGTTGTTTTAGGTTAAGGGTTAAGTGTAAGGGTCTGATAAGTATCTTGAATTTCTGGAACATTGGGCAGATGTTATCCGTGCCTTTGTTCAGACAGTAAGTGGTCAAAAGGTCAGATTCTATCCAGGCCGAGACATGTATAAGTCACACTTGCTCAGTGGCCTCCCAGGTCCATTTTCAGGAGCTGTCTTAGCAATACGAACTCCATTTTTATTTTCCTTTTACATTGAGATGATATTTTCATCAAATTTTTTCTGTCTTGCCTTAATTCCCGCCTTCCCATTTATGAGTTAGCTATACTGGATAATCAAATTATCTTTTATTGGAATTCCATGGGGGACTTATTCTTTTAATTTTATTTGACTTTTTGTATATAATATATGTTTCTTTTGTTATATAAAAAAAGAATAAAACCTTAGGGTCTTGAAATAACATTTTTCTTCTTAAGAGGAGTTGAGGATGGGTTCAAAAATAATATTTTTCATTATTATTATTAAATGGGAGAGAGTTTTGTCTCAATAAATAACCATTTTTTTACTCTTCTCCTGTTAACCTCATTTAGGTAAACTTAAGTATGTACATTTTGATAACAAAGAAATACAGATACATTTTATTGACCATAATGAGTAATGTATTTGTCTACCTGGGTAAACTGCAGAAGCAGGTATATTGACTTTAGTATTTTTGAGTAATTAAGGAGTTGATTTCTAAGGTCAAAGTTAGAAATTTCTAATGAATAGAGCACATAATTTTAAATATTTTCTTTAGTCTATCAAAAGGATTTATATATTGTCCAGGAGGGATTGAAGTTATATTCCAACTTCAAGCAGTGAAATTTAATGTTTTTCAAGAGTCTCTTTTTTAAATTTAAAATACATAAAATGAGAGAGTTCTCTGACTGAAATTGAGAGTTGAGTATCCCAGAGCTCAGCTGATTTACATCACTAATCATTTTGTTTTGGCCACTGATTTCCATCCGCAACCCTTCAAAGCAGTTTGTAAACAACTCTTTTGGATTACTAAGATGATAATAGCAATTTGGAAAGAAGCTTGCACGTTTTCAGAACTTTCTCTGAAATATGTTTGCATTGCTGTTATGTAGACCCATTCACTTCCAGCTAGACTAGACTGTCAACGGATACCTATCTCAACTGGAAGCAATACATTTTCTAGTCAGCAAACAATAAATGGGGATTTCATAGATGAAGTCCATGTTGATAATGGGCACTAGACCAGTAAAGTCATTTAGTATTAGTGCTGGTAAAATTACTGGGCTGTGTCCAAGCAGAGGGTGCTAAGATAGAGGAGATTTAAAGAAGGGTGAAAGAAAAAATGCTGTTCTAGGATGAGAAAAAAGAAGAAAGTAGTTGCGTGTAAAACAAAGTTATTTTTTAATTGTACCATAATGGCTTTGTATTTGTCTCTGGACTTGCCTGAAAGACTAATATTCACCCTGGACCAATACAAGAGCAAGTAGGGCTAAGAAGTGATTTTTTATTATACTATTTAAAGTTCAAAAATCTCCTAGAGGTACTCAAACTAACTGTCTACATTACTTAGCAGTGTTTAGATTGATTGCTTTCCTATCATGTAACTGGTTGTAAAACCTGACTTGACTGTATGACCAGTGGGGTATTAAAGGTTCTGCTAGAAAACTTACTTGATCACTCACTGAAACCAAGATTCCTTGAGCATAACTTGCTGTTTCATGAGCCAGAGAAAAATTACATCTTATGTGACTAAAACCTTAGGAAGTCTCTCCTAGAAGGCCCTCAGCCACTGATGTTTGCCTGTCTTTTCTTCGACCTGCTCTATCATATCCTTTATCTTTATTAAAGTCTCACATGAATATGTTCCATAGAGTCTGTGAATCTTTTTAATTATCTGAACCTATGTAACCATTGGATGCTGCCTTGGATCACAATAGCTCCCTAGTTCTCAGGACCAGTTTCATTGCCTGTCCTTGTCATCCATTTCCAAATAACAAATTTACTCATAACATAATGTTAAGTAGATTGCTATTATTGAAACCAAAGGCTTCACTAGAGCAAAAACCATAAAAGGGTGCTATTGAACAGAGCCATAATATATGTTTCCCAGTAGAGTTACCAAGATTGGACAATTAAAAATTTTGTTATTTACCCTCTGGATGATTTTAAGATCTACAGACAGCACCTGTAGGGGAAATGGATCTGTGACCATAGCACTGGAATCCAACTCAGTGTGAGTTCTACCCAAGTAAAAGAGTATTAAATCAGAGCTGAGGGGTAGACTGCAGAGTCTGACTATAAAGCTAGAGGCAGAAATAGTATTCAAGTTCACCATAGTGCAGCTTTTTTTCTTTCTTTTAGATGAAACTCTGGCCTTGCTGATACTGAGCATAATATTAAAAATATCAGATCTTGTTAAGTGTAAATTATCCCATTAAATGAAAGAATACTATTGTTTGTGTACAATCTTCCTGAATGATAATGTAGGTTTTAAGTAAGAAAAGCCTTGAAGAAGCAAGAGCTACTTCCACAGCTGGTGAGAGGTGCCCCTGTTTTGACAGTGACAGCAACAGAAGCATGACCCCCTTTATAGGGTCTAGCTGTATGCAAGAGTTATGCTGTGCTTATGTGTCTACCTTCTGTCGACATGTCTTTTCTGAAAATATTTTGTGTTTTTGACTAAAATAACATTCAGACAGCTTTGTGGAATGTTCGTGAGTGATTAGAAACTGATTTAGACTTCACAAAATTATTGTTGCAATGGGACAAATGCAGGAAGCACTATTTGAAAACCCTCTGTCTCATCAGACACCCTACCTCTTCTCTTCTCTTTCTAGCCCTTCTCTATGCCAGCCCTTATTTCCTGCACTATTACTTAAACAGTAGGAGAGAAAAGGGGAAAGCAAAAGGAATAAGAAAATTCCTTTTAAAAATGGACATATTTGTGTACCTGTGTGTTTTGTTGTTGTTTTGAAATGCCTTAATTCATTTGTCACATTCCTTGCCTGAAAAGATTGCTAAATCTCTATGACGAGACATATTTGTTTTCTTTTCAAGCTAAGTATCCATAGATTGAATCGTGATGTCTAAGGGGTGGTTTTGGCAGCCATCAAGTGACATTTTAGGGTGGACAACAGTGGTCCTGTGTGTTCTCCAGTGCCATCACTCTAATTCCCTCAGGTATCTTGACATCCAGCCCCCTTCCCTATCTCTGTCAGTGCACCATACTGTCTCTCCTGAGCTTTTGAGAACAAATAAACCTCATCTATTAAATTTGTCCTTTTGTGAATGTCATCCAAATACAGTCAGGTGCTCTGTGACTTTCCTGTCAATAGTTAGCAGATCTTAAAAACCAATTAATCATAATGCATTCCTGAAAAAAAACCAAAACAAAAGTAACATGAGAGTCTTATGCATCTTCCCAGGTAACATGTACTTTCATATTTGCAATTTTACATGATGTTTCCAGGGTTTAGGTTCAATCCAATTCACGATTATTACAATGAACTATTCAGGGCAGTAAGAAAGAGAAAGTGATGTAGGAATAAAGGAGATTACATTTAGGTAACTCTTTTATGAGCTCCTAGATAACTACTGTTTTGTAAACTTTAACATTAGGAGAGATCTAGGTTATCTGCTCCCAAAATATTAGAATAAAAAAAAAAGATTGTATGAGTAATTTATCCCAATGAATGAAGGTTACGGGAACTGAAAAAGTGTGTTCAATAATAGGTCTCCATTGTTTTGTTGAAAATCAGCTGTCATTCTTATGGTTTTTACTTTTTTTCTCCATGAATGCTTTTAAGATACTATCTTTATCTTTGGTTTTCAGCAGTTTGACTCTGAAATGCCTAAGTTCGGTTTCTTTTTAAAATCATTCTATTTGGTTTTTATCGTGGTACTTGAATCTGTAAGTTGATATTTTTAATCAAATTTGAAAAATTCACAATTGTGTTTTCAAAATTTATTGATTAATTCTTTCCTCATCTTCTGAACACTAAATATATGTATGTTAGGCCATGTGATACTTTTCATTTTTTAAAATCTTTGTTCTCAGTGTGCTTGTTTGAATATTTTCTACTGTAGTGTCTTAAAGTTGACTAATCTCTCTATGTTGTATAATTTGCTCTTTAGATCATCAAATGGGTTTTTATATCATTATTGCATTTTTCAGTCTAGTTTTACCATTTTCATGTTTTTCAGAGTTTTGATTTACTTCCTAATCTTCCTCGTACATTCATTTATTATATCTATCTTTTCCGATAGGTTCTTAAACTTATTTTTAATAGTTATTTTATAGTTAATTTATGCTAACTTCAAAAAGGCTTTTTTTTTCTCTCTGTCATCTATGGTTCACTTTTATGTTTGCTTAAATGTATTGTTATTTTTATTGTATACTGGACATTATAGATGATAAACTCCACAATTTGTTCTTTTTTGTGGAACATGTTGAGATATTTTAGTAGTAGGCAGTGAAATTATTATTTTTTAACATCTTTATTAGAGTATAATTGCTTTACAATGGTGTGTTAGTTTCTGCTTTATAACAAAGTGAATCAGCAATACATATACATATATCCCCATATCTCTTCCCTCTTGTGTCTCCCTCCCTTCCACCCTCCCTATCCCACCCCTCTAGGTGGTCACAAAGCAATGAGCTGATTTCCCTGTGCTATGTGGCTGCTTCCCACTAGCTATCGATTTTATATTTGGTAGTGTGTAGGCAGTGAAATTATTGTTGGATCACCACAAAGCTGTAGAGGCTTTGTTTCTGGCTTTTGGGACAATGCTTAAACATATCCTTAGATTCTTTGATACTTCTCTCATTTTCAGATGTGGTCATGACTTCTCCCTTTTTGGTTTGTTTGTATTGAAAAGAATATGACAGACTTGATTCTGGTTAACTTCTGAGGCTAGATCAGTAAAAATGATTGAGTTTTTCACTTGTTTTTTGGGATACTCTCACTTGTTTCCTCTTTGGAAACTTAGGCTTGGTAGGTCATAAAGACAGGTCAACTTCCATCTCTTTCATTAGAATACTTGAAATGTGCAGCCCTCATGTTAGTAATCCAACAGCCCTGAGGCACTCTATGCTCTTAAGAAGCCCAGGTCACATGGAAAGGCCACAAATAAGTGCTCCAGCCAAAATCCCAGCTTAGGTCCAGCATTGCTAACATCAATCACTAGACATGAGTAATTCCATGAATTCAATTAATTCCAACTCCTGTATTCCAAGTTACTTTCTTGTAAATATTTCTACCTATAATATATGTCACATCCTAATATTTTTCTTTTTCTCTCCTTTTGGTTTAAGCTTGTACAGATTTTTCCTCAGAATCTATCACTCAAAGAGATACTGCTACTGAGGATATCTTTTATAGAATGAAGTTTAGTAAGTCTGACTATCTCGTACTTAAGGCTAGTGTTAGGCTCAGAAAGTAAATGAGGTTTTCAAAGTGCTAACACATCCATGAGTTTATGACCCAGCAAATGTTAATACTTAACCATAGATTGGTTTATTTGCAGACTGTCTCCACATAGTGTGACTATGTGCTCTCTCATTTATGAACCATCTGTTCTGTTACTGGATTTCTGCCTGGGGTATATATATATAGGCCAAAATTAGGAGAAAAATATATTATCGTAAGATAATTTAAAAATTTACAATTTAAAGAACACATATTTTGTAAAGAATTGCCTTTACAATATGAGAAACAACCTGCTTGTCATGGGGGCTCATCCCCTCTTTTCTGGAGCAGTTGACATGAGCTGGTTTTGCTAGACTAAGCCAGATCACAGAAGACAGAGGAGGGAGAGAGGGTTTCTCCAATAACGTGACTAAAATTTCTATGAAACATTCCTGGTTGAGCAGTGGAGGCTCTGCAGTGTTACTTCCTGGGCTAGGAACTCCCTTTGTTATAGAGAAAACCTGGTGTCCCTATACTGAGACGATATATACATAAAGCAGTGTGGGTGTGAGTTTCCTTCTGCTGCAGTACTCATCTATATGTCCAGGCTTGAAACCAAAGGGATAACTATGGGGGCTCAAGGAATCCTATGCTTTTAGAAACACCTTTACTTATAAGTTGTTTTCATAAAATGTATCATATGTCAGTAATGCATCTTGCACCATGCACATTGCACAACATTGTATCTGAATAATGATATTTTATAAAAATCTTTTTAATGAAAAAATTTCACATATACTATGAGAGAAGTCTTTGTTTTCTTAAAAATAAATATGAATAACTGTATGAAATGGTCTTGTAACTAAATGAAATACTGTGCATTTCAGATTATATTTACTAAAAGATATAACTGGAAAATGCTTCCAAACAGATGCTAGTCTTCACATCAGTGGCTCTCAGATAGATTGTTGTAAGTACCACCTTAACTATTAAAACAAATTCATTTCCTCTTATGACTTATGGAAATAAATTTAGTTATATTATTCTTGCATCTGGAACATCTCTATTTAGTTCAGGAAGGAAAGCCACTCAAGTGAATTGAATTTGAAATGAAAATAATACACAATGTTGTCTTCTGGAATACTTACCATGTCTGACATTTAATGAACAATAAACAATATATGCTAACAGAAACATTTATCTATTTGGGAATCCCTGAAAGACTTGGCTATGGAATACAAACCCTGGCTCTGATTCTTGATCTGCCACCTTTTATCTGTATGATTTTTGGCAAGTCATGTAGCAATTTTCCTTGCTTACAGCTTTTTTTTTTAAAATTCTGTTAAATGTGTGTAGGTAAGCTCTACCTCACAGTGGTTCTAAGAAGTATATGAAATTACATGTGATTTACTAGGGGCATGATACTTGGTACACTGTGAATGCTCAATTAAAGTTAATTTTAAAATGATTATGGATAATTGCTAGAACAAAATTATGATTATGTTTGTGGTTCCAGAACCTGTCTATACAGAGTGTATAAACAGTTGTATTTGATGTAGAAAGAGTACCTTGCTGTTCATACATGGGTCTTAAGCTTTCCGTTTTAACCATCTTGATGCTGGCTGCCAAGGAGGTACCCCATTTTACTGTATACTTAAAAGCTCAGTTAAACTGGCACTCACATTGCTGATAGGCTAATGGAAAAAAAAAAATCAAGAAGTAAAAATACTTCATATGATGCAATTCCAACATAATCTTTTTGGCATTCTTCTGACTGGGCCTATCAGGAAAGAAAGCTTTAAAACTAATAGAAGTCACTTTGGAAAAGATACTTCATAATACTTGTGAAAGCCTACCGTAAGGAAACATTCCCCAAATATAAGAATCTCAAAACATAAATGTCCTTCAAAAATGATTTTCACTTTTTGAAACCTTTTTCAGATTATAAATTTTCCATGGTATTTAACCAGTGATTTATGAAAAATAAATAAAAACCTAAAACGTTGCTTTACTTTATTGATAGCAATGTTGTACCAAATGAACTTGTAGCTACCACATTATACACAATGAGTTGTGTTGAAAAAAAATCCTTTCTTATTTTTCAGTAAAGATAAACATGCCTGGAAATTGGTTATCAAGAAAAAATATTTTGAGACAGGTAAAGTAATAACTAATGACAGTTGTTCAAAACACCTTTTCGGAGATGTAACAAGATTTATGTAATTTCACTGACGTCTCTGCAAGATTGGAAATTAAGCAGTCAGATGCTAGTGTGCCTGAGAATTTCTAACATTCCATCCTAGTTGGAATTTGCCATAAAAATATGTTTTCTGCTATGAAACTAAATCTTCTGTGTTTGATTAATATTAGATTTAAAAGTTTGCTTTAAGTTATCCTTTTGTTGTGAAAACCTTGCTTATATTTTTAAATGCAGAGGATAGTTAGGCTTTTATCTCTTTTTTTCTGTCTTCAGTCTTGATGATGTCCTACAACCCATGATTAAAGAACTTTTGGCTTCCTTCTTAGTAATCTACGTATTTGCCTCAAGCATTTAACTTTTTGAAACCCCAGAGGATCATTTCATGGTAAAAGGTAGTTTGATTTGAAATTTATTGTATTGCTTTTTCCTGTAGGAGCTGGTGTTAAATTTGGTGGTATTTAATTATACCTGGAAGTTAATCATAAATTATTTGTAAATATAAAGAAATTAGGCTACCTTATTAAATAACAGATGTCACACAAAGCCCTCATTTGATAAATATAAAAACCTTCATAAAGGCTTAAAATAAATATTTGTTGATGGACAAAACATACATATAAATTTTTTCCAAAAGAAAATATATTTAAACTGTTGTTTAGAAGTCATTGTTCCCTAAGAATAAGTAATCATTTGTCAGAAAGTATAAGTTAAGTAGAAAAGAAAATGGTAAAGGGTGATAAACATGGGAAATAAAAATTAAAAAAAATACAAATTATTTTGCAAACTAATTTACAAAACTCATAAATTTAAGACAAAATAAGTTAGGATACTGTATTATTAATTTCTGCCTTCCAAATCAGTATTTTGCATTATCTATAGTAAGAAATAGTATTGTTTAGAATTAATGTTTTAAATTATATTAATATTTTTGAGTTATATTAAAAAATCTATCCTGATAAAGATCTTTTTTTTTTTTTTCTTTTTGCGGTACGCGGGTCTCTCACTGTTTGTGGCCTCTCCCGTTGCGGAGCACAGGCTCCGGACGCGCAGGCTCAGCGGCCATGGCTCACGGGCCCAGCCGCTCCGCGGCACGTGGGATCCTCCCGGACTGGGGCACAAACCCGTGCCCCCTGCATTGGCAGGCAGATTCTTAACCACTGCGCCACGAGGGAAGCCCTAATAAAGATCTTTTAACTAGATACCAAAGAACTAGAAATTTTATATCCTGATTTCATATATACAAAGACTAATTCCCAAGATCTTTAAGATGTCTAGCTGATATATGAGAGCACTGAATTAAGTGCCCTGATACCTGCCCATCTCTACATGTAGCACAGTACTCTTACTGGAACATTGCTTTTGCTTTTTGTTTTCTGGCTCTATTTGTAATAAATGGATCAGCCTTAAATATTTAATTAACTCAATTGCACTAAAATTTTCATTAAAAAGATATTTACACCATTGTAAAGCAATTATACTCCAATAAAGATGTTAAAAAGTGTTTGCCAAAATTGTTTACAGTAATAGAGTTGAAAATAATTTAAATGTCATTTTGAAGAGACAAATAAAATGTTATATGACAGTGATAGAATACAAGTTAACAGAATTAGCAAAACCTATCATGAATAAATTTCAAAAACATGTTTGAGTTATAAATTAAGCTAAGTGAGATGTAACATACCTCCATTTATGCAAATTACAAATACCATACTATTCATGGACATGTACATGAGTATGTATACATGTGTATTAAAAAAAGATATTTAGTTCATGGGACAGTAATTGTTAGTGATTTTAATGGTTAGATCTCAGTGTAAAATACTGTATAATGGCTCTATCTGTGGTATATTTGGATCTGTCCTCCTAAAAGCTGACAATTTAATTCACAAACTTTTAATTTTTGAGCATATAGAATGCTGTCATTCTGTGAGTTGAACTGTTGTGTTCTACTACTAACAGTAATTAAATCATTATTTGCCCAATTAAAAAAATGTTAAGCATATAAATGTTTAACTATTACAAGCTTTTCCCCCACACTTTAAAAAATTCTGTTTTACTACAGAGAAGCCTTATTAGAAACTATTATAAGTAGGAATCTAGTTAATATCAAATTTTAAATTTTATTTATTTTTAGTGTATTCCATGGGTATTTGGTTTCTCAAAGGAAAAAGAAGTCTTGACTTCCATAGGTTTTGCCATCTGATTAATAATAGTAGTTGCAGTGGGCTTCCCTGGTGGCGCAGTGGTTGAGAGTCCACCTGCCGATGCAGGGGACATGGGTTCGTGCCCCGGTCCGGGAAGATCCCACATGCTGCAGAGCCTGCACGTCCCGAGACTGTGCTCCACAATGGGAGAGGCCACAACAGTGAGAGGCCTGCGTGCCGCAAAAAAAAAAAAATGCAAACCATTTTCGTTACCTGGAGGAAAGATGTATTTTCTTATAACTTAGAATATCTACTACTTGGAATAGGTCAGTAAAAGTTACACTGGTGTTTAGCAAGTAAAATATTATAATCTGGCCATATTTGTGAAGAATATGAAGAACACTTTCTAATTTTTATTCTCTTTCCATCTCTATATTCCATTATAGAGATGGAAAAATATGTTCAGATCAAATCTCTGATTTTATCTCTTATTTGAGGTGGACGTTATTATTGTCATTTCCCAATGGGGTAAATTGTCAAATGACCCACCCAAGGTCACGCAGTGACAGGGCTAGAATTAACTCATTCTATTAAATGCAATATTTTTCTGGTGTGAGCACCAGAAATACAAAGATGAATAAAATTCTATTCTATGATACGAAGAGCAAAGGGGCAAAGGCCAAGAATTTACTCTGTATTCGAGACAGTTGTTTCAAAAAACTTATTCTTCCCAATACTGATTGTTTGAGATAAAAGATGATTGACACATGCCACGGAGTGGCTGGGCCCGTAAGCCGTGGCTGCTGAGCCTGCGCGTCCGGAGGCTGTGCTCTGCAGTGGGAGAGGCCACAACAGTGAGAGGCCCGCGTACCGCAAAAAAAAAAAAAAAAAAAAAACGATTGAGGTTATTATACCATCAGCTGCATTATAAAGCTAAGGTAAGCTGCATGTATCCAGGGAAATATGAGCATAGCTAGATAGGTGGATGAATAATAGGTAAAGATATAAATACACAAATTATGAACCTGAAACACCCAACTCAATCATGTAAAAAGGCATAATGTAACTTCATATTGACTATACTTCTTGATATATTTATGCTGTCATTTAGCATTTCTGTGGACATGCTGACGGATTACGTATTAACATCTTAGTGTTTATGTGATTATAAATATTGTTTTAAAAGTAAGTGGATAGGTGGAATGTTAGAATACAGTGTCCCACTCTTCTTAGTACTTGGTAACACGTATACATGAATGAAATGTATCAGAAAGGATGATAGTTTTAAAATATACATCCTTTCTCCACATTGTTCAAAGATAAGAGTTTGAAGAGCAGGATTTTCTTTGTGTTATCAAACTGAAATACTAAACATGTAAATAGGAAAATCGTTACTGATGTTTATCCCCACCTGACAAAATAATGAGAGGCCATTTTTTTCAAATGGAAATTTATTTTTGAAACATTGTGTAGTGAGTAACAATGCATTTTAACTTAAATTTTTAATTCATATTTTACATACAGTAACATAATATTTGTTTAAAAAAAAGTGTTTGGATAAAAGAAACTGGGAGAGCAGTGAATGTGTTGATAATTTTCCAAACTATAGACATTGTTCAAGCCTTCCATATATGTGCTTAACTTATCATAAATATAGATTGCAATGAAAAAATACCAATCTAAAAAGTAAAGATTGTTATTATACAGATCAAAGTCAACAAATGCAAAAACAAGAGAAGAAAAAAATAGAGCAAAAAAATCCATGTTATTATCATTTGAGTAGAGGAAGAAACTATCAATAAAAAGTAGAGGTCCTCAATATAATTCTGAACCTATCTCTCAGCTTTATCGCTATGTTATTTTCAGGCACCAGTGGGCATCTGCCCTGAGAATGGATTATTAGAACTTTCTGCCTATTTTACTAATTAATTTAAGTGGTATATAAGCCCCACTCATGGCAGAAAGTGCAGAAAGTGAAGCAGAGCAAGAGAAAAAGTAAAGCTCATGAATTAAAAGAAAGAAAATGTCTTCCCTCAAGAATCAATATTCAATTTTTTCTGGCTCTATGATACATAAATATAATTAACAATATTTTAATAGTAGCTACCATATCCCATTTGGAAGAACCACTTAGAATAAATAACATGTTTTAACATTCCTGTTAACAACGTGGTTTAATAACATGAATGCCATATCACATACAAAATTCAGGGCAAACTTTTTTTTCCCTGGATTTAAAAAGATGCTTCTGGCCAGCCTACAGTTATCATTCTATGACAACTCTCACAGTTTGTACCTAATGAAAAAGAGAAGTTGAGAGAGAGAGATTAGCCTCTGTGATTTCATGATCTTTGAGTCACAAATGTCCTATGTCACTTCGAATCTATTTTTTCATTTTCCTTGCCTTGCCTTGCCCATGCCAACAAGGCCTTCTCTTAAAATCAACAGGTTTAGCAATATTATAGTCATATCAGTCTGTTCTCATCTTAATCAGCCAAGATCTGTTGTTTCTTCTGACTGATTGAAAGCTGGTGCTGATTAAGAACCACCACAAAAAATTGCTATACCCATCTAGGAAAAATAACC
This sequence comes from Neophocaena asiaeorientalis asiaeorientalis, assembly GCF_003031525.2. Classification (NCBI taxonomy): domain Eukaryota; kingdom Metazoa; phylum Chordata; class Mammalia; order Artiodactyla; family Phocoenidae; genus Neophocaena; species Neophocaena asiaeorientalis. Next base: position 4,347,947 of record NW_020173201.1, read on the forward strand.
ACCACTTTCTTTATAAACATTTACATAGAAAACGTCATTTACATGAAGTATTCTTAAACATACTTGAAGGTCTCCCCTGGATTCCACAATTTTAATCCTGAGTCAGAGTTTTATAGAATAAACTCCTATCAAAGTTACTATTCAATCAGTCCAGATTTATGCTGTTAGTCGGTAATGCTTTTGCTGCAATGTATACTTTACCTCAAAATATACTGAGCAAATATTTGATTTGGCTACTCTGTGTAAATACTGCTTATCTTTAGGTATGTCCACTAACTTAGGGACATATTAACTTCATGATTGTTTTCACTGAAATGGTCAACTTGAAATGGCTGAAATATGTGTGCTAAGTAGCTGGAAATATTTTGCATATTTCCTTGTAAAAACTGAACATTAAAATACAGCGACATCTCATATATCAGGGTATTAGTCTTCTGCCAACTTTCAGATTTCAAGAACAGTGCTCAGATCCCAATAGTGACCTTGAAAAGCTTCTTAGAATCATAAGACTTTCGCTTGAATCCACATACCTTATCCCTATCTTAGGTTTTAATGATTTCTCAATAACAAGCAAAACAAAGAAAGACACAAACTTTCTCACCAGAAGATTCAAAGTAAACTGGAAGATGAATTTTAGAGAGAGGCAGTGACAAAATTAGTTAAATATCACAGCATGAAATTGGAGAAAGAAAAAAACAACAACATAATCTATATGTAGAAAGAATACCAGGATGCTAATTGAGATGACCCTGGGACATCAGGAAATTAACTTATATTTAGTGATTTCTGATTGATCACGTAGGAAAACACAATATGCTTAATATAACTTCTATCCAAAATATTTTAAACTAAAAACAATTGCTTTGGTGTTTCAAGGAGTAAGCCCTGGAGTTCAATGGTATTAATAATGGTAATTACTTCTCAAAAGTTAGTATGCATAGAAACCACCTTGGGATCTTGTGAGAACATGGATTCTTGTTAAGCAGACCTGGGGGTGTGGGCAAGATTCTACATTTCTAATAAGCTCCCAGTTAATGCTGATAGTTTTTCTGGCAAGAGTGTAGAATGCATTAATTTCCAATAATGTCAGATAAATGAGATGTTATTGTATTCAATCTCAAATACTTTTTGAAATTTGAAATTAAAAGATACTACTTATGTAAGTTAAGTTACATACAATTTGTTCACTTTGGAAATAAGGAAATAGCATTATAATAAACAAGTTTTAAAATATGAACTATGTAGGAGGGAAATAGATAGTAACACATTATTCAGTCTTTCAACCATATAATAAGCGTGCATGAGAGAATTTTATTGAAATCTGAACTTGGTCAATACTGTGCAAAATTTGAGGTGAGCTACATCTATAAAATACTAAGCCATAATAAATTCTGAATTCTTTTAAATTATATTGCTTCATCCTTTTTATATCTGGAGAGAATGCAACACACAAGGCAAGTTTGGGGGATTTTTTCTGAAAGGATATTTTGTTTTCATTTCTGTTAATGGTGAAACACTGTGCTTTGTTCAATGGTAAAAAATCAAGACTGGGTTCTTTGATTTAAAAAATGGATGGACCCAGGCGATCATTTTCTGGTCTGCATTTTATGCACATACTATGTGCATTAAATATTTTATGAATAAACTGGCGCTGGGAAAAGTGAAATACTGTAATATGTTTGAAGCTGTGAATTTACAGCCTTTATTGGCATTTCATATATTATATAAATTCTTGACCCTGCCAAATTCCTTTATACTGAGTTAATAAAATATTCATGTTTGGTGGCATTAATGTGAGACCTCTCTGATCTTACTCTAGATGCATTACTGCCTATTTGACCCTTTCTTGCCTCAGGAAGCTTTTGCTCTGATGCTCCAAATAATTATTTAACTTCAAATGGCTACACTAAATTGCCTATTATGATTGGTATGGCTAGAGTGTTTACAGAGTGTGGGGCGCACACCAGGGAAAATTGTAAATGATATTTATAAAAGAGATATGACTTCAAGTGTTGTTTAACAGGTCAACATATACATACGAAGAATTTGAAAAACTTTCTATTGGACAGAAGGCCCATGATTCTACATAATTTACAGAAGATCCCCACATTAACTATCACTCTTTGTAATTCAGTCTTTCATTTAAAAAATTAGGATGTTATAGACAGCAACTGTATAAAACCATTACCTGTAAAATCCTCTAATATAAATTTTTCCCATTTTTTATGAAAAGTAAAATTACATGCACCAAAACAAGTTCTGTGAAGCTAGAGATGAAAAGTAATCTATGTTAATCAACAAAATATAAATGATTATTTAGTAAATTATTTCTTCTTTATTAAAATGAAAAACATTTCAAGGCCCCAAAAAACAGCTAAATGTTTAAATGACGTTATATAGTGAATTGAGAGTCTGTCCAAAAAGATATTTGGGAAGAACAATTAGTTGATACAAATGTGAGTGTAAATCTGTCTCTTTTTAAACTTTAAAGCCTACTGTTCAAAGTTTTAGCTTGTGTGCATGATATAAATCCCATACGTTGTTTTCTCAGTGACAATAAAAAGGGCAGTTTATTAAAAACTGAAGTAAAAACAAAATAACTTAAAAAAAATCAGTCACAGTTTTGTCATTGGTATATGGAGGTTGTTCCAGGGACCCATCCAAAGCTCCTCGTCATCTGACTGCGTGTGGTCACTATGGAAGTCCAGAACCTCCTTGATGTTCTTACTGTCAACCATGGACTCCTGTTCAACTGTGCTTTTCAGCCTGTTCCCCAAAGGCTTCACTGTTGTACTGTCAGTCCCCACGTGGTAAGGGGCAAATGTAACCAGAGTTGGTCTTGTGTTCATTTTCTCAGTAGAAAACGGCCCCTTTGATAATGTGTTCAAGGGGACATTCTCTTCATGTGTCACTGCCAACTTGTCTAGTTTCTTAAAGTGCCTCCCCAATTGAACAGGGGAAGTAACTTTTAAGTTATCGGTGAGGCAGGCACGGCGGGTTCTCACCACAGAGCCATTCTGTGCAATGTATATATTGCCATTGATATTACTGTGGATATTGGGATTGTGAAGACGGTTTCTCTGACATTCAGGAGCACTGTCTTCTCCAGCTGAGCTACTTTCATACTCTCGATCAACAACTAACTTTATCATTCGTTTTCTTGCCCACTGTCAAAATAAAAAAGCATGAATCATTATCAAAGGAATTAAAAGGGTAAAGAGTACAATGCCTGCAAAATTCAAAACCTTTGACAGAAAGCTATCAAAAGTAACAACCCAAGAGGTAGAGGGAAGAACCTTTTTATTAACATCAGTTTCTCTTCCACAAATTCTTCATTGGTTTGAGAGCTTAATAACTTCTGAAAAAATTTGCTAGATTGGAAAGTAGACATTTCAGGAAGTACTCGTATTATTTTAGATCAAATTACTGCTATACTATGAAAAAAAATGTATACTGGTTATATTTAAGAATCTGATCCGTTCTTTGACAGTTGCTATACTTTTCAGGAAAGTTAAATTGAAAGGAAAACCCAGCATTATTAGTATATTCTGTTCATGCTAATACTTCCATTCCCAATATTTTAAAGATATTTTTAAACCCACAGTATTGTAATTCTTAATTAACCCTCCATTATTAGCCAAACTTTTTGTATAATTTAATGCATTTATTCACTTGAAGTGTCCTGGTTTTCTGGATCATCCATTTAAATATATGTTAACTTAAAAGAAAATATCTTCCCATCCTGCACAATTTATTTTGTAATACACAAAACAGAAAACTAATGATTGTAAATTTTCCTTTAGTAAGCAACTGGAACACAATGGAAATTTTCACAAATTTATTTTTCTTTTACCAATCCACATTAGAAATGACAAGGTGCAGAGGTGAAAAACTCCTTGGTTATTCTTAAAATAGTATTGCCATTTTTGGGATATGTAAAGTACCAACCTGTTGCACTAAGTAAGCCATGATTTTGGATTTCCAGATATATATTTCAAAATTATGTTACCCAGAAAAAAAATTTATAACTGTTACAATTTTTTTCTAAATCCACTTTAATTCCTATCCACAACAGAAGGGAAATGGTAAATTCCTATCCACAACAGAAGGGAAATGGTAGTAACTTTTATTTTTTTTAATTTATATCATTTAACTTCTAATATTTGAAACTGCCAGCTATAAACCTAATTGAACATGTTCATGATAGTTTTGATAATATGTTTGCCATTTGAAATGTACATATATGCAAAAGTAGTCTTGTAGAGATCTTATTTGTTACATATTGTCCTAAGGATTTAAGATGATACAAAACCACTATATATATATATATATATATATATATATATATTCATATAGTCCATTCCAGTAGTCAGAGCATTACTGGCAATACATAATGCCACATTGCATTAACAGAAATCACACTATGAAATATTAAATACTGAGTAACTGATTGCATGTCTTCTGAATTACTAATATAGGAAAGATCAGTCAGATTTACCCTAATATATTCTGATATACAAATCTGTTTGGATAGCATATATATCCACTTCTGGATAGCATATATATTCACTTCTCTGGCATGCTTCTAAATCTTAAGTCAGATAAGAATTATGATCAATTTCCTCCCCTTCAAGTGTCATTTCAGAGAACACACAGAAGGCACTGCACACAAGAGCACTCATCACTGCAAAACTTTCACCTACTGTGATCTCTTTTAAAGTGCTGTGTTGTAACCTTCTGAGCTTGCTCCTGGAGGCTTCTTTTCATTTGCCTGCTTGCTTGGGTCATACTCTGGCACCTGAAAGCCCCAAGGACCTCCAGACTGACTTTCACTACTACTGCTACTCGATTCTGACTCCTCCTCACTTTCCACACTTCCTTCCACTGAAGCTGATTCTGCACTGCCCTCCTCAGTGATGTCTTGAGATTCGAGGTCCGTGGGCTCTTCCACAGGGGTCAGCTCACTTTCCTGTTCTTCTGCTGGGCGTTCCTCCTCTTCTTCCACGTTCCGTTCTTCTGGCTCTTCAGGTAGCTCCTCTTTTCTATCTTTGACTTTCTGGACCTCTTCAGCAATGGGCCTTCTTCTTGCAAGAAAAATGTTCTTCCTTGCCTTTTCTCCTTCTGACTCCGTGGATTCCGATTCTTCTGATTCAGGGGTAGAACTTTCTTCCTCCTCAGAGGGTGTCTCTGTCTCAGACTCTTCTGTCGTCTCAGACTCACTGAACTCGGATTCCTCTTCACTGTATTCAGTATAGTCACTTGAGGATTCCTCCTCTGACTCTACCGTGCTTTCTGTAGCTTCCTCTTGGTCCAGTGTTAGTTTCAAATAATCTTTATCTTCTGCCTCAAGGCGTCTCTGCCACTCTTCATCTTCAAGGTCAATGATGCCTCTTCTTTCAGCTAGTCCTCTAACTTTCTTAAAAATCATGGGGAATATCCTGGCACTCTTCCAGGTCGTATATGTTGGCTCAGCTGCTGGTGGCTTTTCAATAGTGACAACTACTTCTTCCTCCTCACTAGGCTCTCTAATTTCAACTTTTGGTTTAACTTTCTTTGCCTTTTCCTGAAAATCACGAAAATGCAATTGAAGTGTCAGCTGGGGAATGGTTATTACGTGACCATGTCTCACACAAGTTAAGCACGAGTGAATCTGCAGGCTGACAGCTTCATGCAAGTTATAAAACTGGTTTCATAGAACAATCACACAATTCCCTACTGTTTATCCCCACTGCATATAGGCAGAAGGTGTTCAAGGAAATGTAAATTATTTTATTTTAGCTTATACCTTATAATACCAAAATTTAATGCTTCCTCATTTTTTCTTATTCAAAATTTATTTTGCACCTTAGATCAAAGGAGAAAGAAAATTAATCATTACCTCTTCCCTCTCCCATCCCTAGACTTTGATTAATAGTTTTATGTATTTGCTTTAACAAAATTTTAAGCAATCAGGAAATTATGATAGCTTATCTGAATAGCTAATGTAAAATCTGACTATTTGTAAAATTCTGAACAGGGTAAAAGTACAGTGACATTAAAACTTTTTTCTTTACAATTTTTGGATAACTATTCCAAATAAATATTTCAGGCAAAGTATAAGAATTTGATACAGATGAATTATGGTAATTTAAATGATGTAATTCCATTAAGAATACTGGTGGTTTTATTTTTCTCTTATAATTAAAAGATTGATATTGTACTTTCATGATTTTTAGGTTTGCTAGACAATGTGGGAGCATTTTGTTTTGCAAAATACTTTTTAACATATTTGATTATAATATCTTTATGGAATAACATTTAGGATTTTATAAAATATAAATTTTATTGTGGCTTTATTCCAAGTGTTTAATGTTTTATAGAAATAAACTTATATAAAAAATTTCTTTCTGTAGACAAGGCAATGGAATGGTTAGAGTTATTAAATCGTTCTATGGAAATCAACTACTAAGTGAATAGGATTTCTGAAATTTTGAAATGTTTTGTAGCCTGCTATTCAAATAGGGCTAAAAAGTATTATTCTTGAAATATTAATATTCCATTAAAAATTACAGTAATTACCTCTTCCTCTTCATATTCCTCCTGAGCTTCGCCAACCACCTCACCATATTCCTCTTGTCCAGTTGGTGGTAACAAACGACTGCGACTTCCATATTGAGGCATTTCATACCTGTAACAGAAACTTACAACTTTAAGCAGTTTTTCATTTGATCTGTATAACCATGACTGATCTCTGTTTTCTTCTTTTTCTTCATAATTCAATCAACAGATATTTATACAGCACCTGTTGGGCTCCTTGTAAACTAGTTACAAAATCATAGAGAAAGAACTACAACCTGATGACCAATGACTTTTGCCATAATGGTATCCTGGAATAACAAGAAAAAGAGTTATTTCAGATTTAAGTTTTAGGAGAGACTAAAGAGAAAGGAATATTTTTCCTTGACTAACTGAAGAATTTAGGGCACCAAATTGGTTCTTTCTGAAAGTATGATAGCTTATTCAAAACATAAATTCTCTAAGTTTATAGTAAAAATCTGCTTCAAATGTGATCTGTAATGGTCTTTATTTTCCTCTATGTTTAGAAAGCAGTTAACTTATGTGTGTAGAACTGACTTTCGAAATGCTTATTACCGGATTCTAAAGTATGTTTTCTTCTTCGTTTCTCTTGGGCAAATCTTGAGGCTGATTGGTTAGATAAAATATTAAATATCTCATATGAAAGAAATGGTGAATTCAGGAATTGAGCAAATATGTTTGACTTCTATTTCTCATTTAAATAATTTGAATAATTTTATTGCATTTTTCAAGTTGTAGCCAATATCAATATAAACATCAAAATAGAATTCAATATAGAAACATGGTTAAACTTGATTGAAGCTAAAACTAGATACATTTTCAAAAATGAAACTGATGAAATGACACTCATAAAAATGCTAGTAATAATCATTTAATAACACCTTATTATTCATAAAAATATTAAGATACTGGATAAAAAATCTGAAGATGTACCCATGCTCATAACTGTAATAATCTTGTCCATATTCCTGGCCAGGATCAATTCCAGACTCCATGGATAACTCCTATTATTCAAAAAGAGAAATCGCATTTGAAAATAAATTCTTATCACATTTCAGCTCAATGTCAAATTTCCAGACCTAGTATTCGATGACTCAAAACACTGCTGTCAAAATAACTTTAATTAAAAATGTTAGTTAAACATATTAAAAAATATATATATATATATATTTGGCTGTAACTCTTTTACACAAAATTAAGTTATGCTATTAGAACTGAGGAGGGGGAAAGTAAATTTTGTCTAATGGTAAACCTGTTAAAGAGAACAGATAAGCATATCATTTGTTCTTAGATAATTTTTAAAACTATCAATAGACAGTTAATATTTCAATCTATTTAACACATTACTAATAGACTTTAGCCTTGAAGAAAATTATAACATTATCTTCAGCACTGTTTCATCATCCTGATAACAATTTTCTAGTATCTAGAGCTCTCCCATTCATCAAATGCTACTCTTATGAAAGGATCTGAAAATCATTTATACATTAATAAAAAATGTGCTAATATGTGATATAGCCCAAGGATATTTACATTTTAAAACATACTGCTAATTCTGAATTTAATTTTTTTTAAAGAAATTTGTCAGACAATAGGCCCTTTCAAGGTTTCCAGTTCTAAATTCCAGACAATATTGATTTTTGTCACTCTACACTTATGGAAAGATATTTTTCCTGAGACATACATATAGAACTAGCTTTAAATAACTATTAAATTCAATTTCACTGTATTTTCCTCTTTAACTCCATTTTAACGTTTAAATAAATTGAACTGCCAAGGTTTAACCAAATTAATTTGCAATGAAGTAAGAAAAGGGAAGAAGGAAAATGTATAGGTATACATAGGAAAACCAGTGGATACTTATTTCTAAGATCATCTACTATTCATAAGAACTAATTTTGTTGATCCAGGTATAGTATTAGGAAAAAAAGTCCTCTGTGGACACTAATATATCATTTAAAAAGTGTGGAAATTCACAGCCTGCATGATGGAAATGGACAATAGACTTCACTTGTGCTTTGTTTGGCAAATATCATTTTAAAAAAGTGATTAGTTGCCCAAATGCTCATCAGAAAATGCTATTAAAGATCTGAGTTTTGATTTCTCTCAAAAAATAAAAAGATGGCAACACTGGGCTCATATTTTTACACGTCATGAATTTAGTTGGTGGTACTACTCCTTAAAGCAATCATGTTTTCTTCTGGTTACTGCTGTATTCTCAACCAGACTATTTTACATCTATACCCTCAGTCACAATAGGATGCCCCATCTGCTCTTTTTTTTTTCTACATTGAATAAACTCTGTTCATTTACATCACTTCCCTAGATTTTTATAAGTTTGCAATTACTCTACTAAATGTACTCTCTGATGCATTTGCGGTTACAAATACTTTGTGAATTAATTGCAAAGGAATCCAGTTTTGATGTTAAAAAGGTTTCAGTTTATCCACAAGATTAACTAAAAGTAAATATATATATATATAGATAGATAGATAGATAGATAGATCAGCAATGCCATGTTGCGTCAAGGACATGGAGCTCTCATATACTTCTGGAGGGATTATAAATTAGCAAAACCATTTGGGAAATGTTTGGGAATAATACCAAAGTCAAATATATGCATCCCTTTTCACAGAAATTCAATTTAGTTCAGTCTATGTGCCCAACATATATATGTAAAATTGTTCACCAAAATGCATCATTTGTAACAGCCCAAAACTGGAACTGATGCAAAAGTCCATGAGATAAGCACACTACTACATCGCATAGCAGAGATGAATCTCCCCAACAGAATGATGAGCAAAGGAAGTCAGGTACAAAATGAAACATGATTCTGTATTATTCTATTTATATACACTTCAAAAACAGACAAACCAATCTGGGTGTTAGAAGCCAGGTAAAAAGTTTTCAATTGGCAGTAATCACACTTTGGAAAAACCTCATTGGCTACAATATTGCTACTACTGAGCAATACACGGCTATATTTAGAAGGAACTCATGCCATTTGTGATGACATGAAATGAACCTTGAGGGCATTATGCTAAGTGAGACAAGCCAGACAGAGATACAAATACTGTATGGTATTACTTATATGTGGAATCTGAAAATAAAAAACCAAATTAAAAGCCAAACTCATAGAAACAGAGTAGAAAAGTGGTTGCTGAGTAGAGGAAATAGGGAGAGGTTAGTGAAAGTGTCCAAATTTTCAGCTATAAGATGAACAAGGTCTGAGCGTCTAATATAAAACATGGTGACTACAGTTGGTAACACTGTACTGTATGACTGAAATTTGTTAAAAGGATACAACTTAAATATTCTCACCAAAAAAATAATTTAAAAAAAGATAAATATGTGAGGAAGGATGCGTTAGTCTTTTCACAGTGTATACATATGTCAAATCACCACAATGGACACCTGAATTATCTTACAATTTAATTTGTCACTTATACCTTGATAAAGCTGAAATTAAATATATGTATTAAATATTTATCTTGGGAAAAAAGCTAGGGGAGTGGTTAGGGAAAGGAGAAATAATATCTGAGTGTTAACACGGAGGGGCTACTGGAGAGCCAGTAGGGCATGAGCACGCTGTAAGAATTCATTTTGCTGCACTGTATGATTTTATGTCTGCAGTTTTATTGCCAATAAAAATGTTTATTATAGGAAAAGGTTTATTGTAGGAAGCCAATTCAGACCAATAAGAAATTGGGACAAAGTTAAAGTCTAAATTTGACTTATTCAAATTTTAAAAATACACGTTTTTAAAACGTGTATTTAAAAAATACAAACTTAAAAAATACACGTTTTAAAAACATGTATTTAAAAAATACATGTTTCATATTGGTAGGCTTAGACTTCTGAGGCATCCAAAACCCAACGTAATTATACTGGTTTAAATGAAGCAAATTGGTCTCAGAAGTAATATTTAACTACTTGACTAATGCATGTTTTATCTAATACATAGGGAGACTGAGCAAAGACTGCCAAGTGATTTTGAAGTTGAAACCTAAATGTCCATGAATGGAAGAATGTATAAAGAAAATGTGGTACATAATGGAGTATTATTCAGCCTTCAAAAGAAAAAAAAGAAGGAACTCTTGCCATATGCTACCACATGGATGAACCTTGAGAACACTGTGCTAAGTGAAATAAGCCAGTCACAGAAGGGCAAATGCTGCATGACTTCACTTACATATGGTATCTAAAATAGTCAATCTCAGAGAAGCAGAAAGTAAAATGATGGTTGCCAGGTGATGGGGAGAGGGGTAAATGTGGAGTTGCTATGTAACAGGTCTAAAGTTTGAATGAAGCAAGATGAAAATGTTTAGAGATTGCTGTGCAGCATTCTGCTTACAGCTAACAATACTGTATTGTGAACTTAAAAATCTAAGAAGAAAGATCTCAAGTTATGTGTTCTTACAACAATTAAAAAAAGGTTTTGAAGTTGAATTCTAATAACTTTTAGCAATAATGAAAAATATTTATGGAAACATAATGCGACTGAGTGGATTTCAGATTTTAAAAGAATCAATTTTCTTTACAGACACGTACTTTTTCTTTTTCTCTGAACAGTAAATGAAACTTAGCTCTTGCTAGCTACAATATATATCTGGCATCAAATGACTTTAAAAAATACAATAGAAGGATACAGCAACTGGGAAAGAGCCCAGGAAACTCAATCATAGATTTAATCTGTCACTCTGTATTCTGTAGGGAGAGACAGGAGCTAGTAGAAGGGAATACTCTGAAGGGTTGGTCTTGGATACTTATACCACCCAGAAAAAAAGAAAATGGAGGAAGGACTTGGTGACCATTAAAGCTCCTTAAGTCAGCCCTAAAAATGAGTGTGATATTGGCCTTTTTTGCTGTTCCACACAGTCCCTGTTGCCATCCACTTAGCAGGTAAATCCTAGAGTTTAGAAAATCATGCTAAGTAGCTTACTAAAAGGTGCTTTTATGGGCAGATCAAATGCTTAATGTTATTTTAAAAATTCATTTTTGCTGACCGCACACACATAGAATCAGCCTAGTTTCTTATTGACCAAAGTATAAAAATTTATACTGATGCAAACAAAACAAGAAAAATAACTACCATTTACTGAATTTCTTCCCACTATGTTCCAGTTGCTGAGCTAGGAGCTTATATATGAAATATTACTGCCAACATTCTATAAAAGATGAAATTGATGCTTAGGAGGATACATAGCCTGACTAAGGCCTTGCATCAGGTAACTGGCATTTGGATTTTAACTCTGAGTTATCAGATTCAACAGTTTATGGAGAAGTCTCCATGGAAATTTTTGATAAAATGTATAAAAGTTGAATATTCCTGTCACTCAACCTCCCGATGATTTGGGGGAGTAAATTCTAACCACAAAATGCCTGTCTTTAGCAAAGTTAAGATTCTGTTGTTGAGAAATAGGAATAAAGGAATAATTTTTTAAGTGGCGCTTAGAAAATACTAAATTTTCCAAAGTAAGGAGATATTTAAAATTAACTTTAATATATGTTTTTTATTTAGGAAGTATATATGAATAATAAATAAATAAAAATGATATGCATTTATTATATAACTCCAAATATCTTTTTTTCTTCTTGCAGAAGAAAATGTCATAAGCATCTTAAAATAGACATGTGCCCAAAGGCAGTATTTTGAATCACATTTCAATGATCAAAGTCTGTTTATCACAACCCAATTTCTACCTTTGTTATTTCAGCACAGATGTCAGCGTTCTTTCTTCAGACTTTGCCTAACCTAAATCTGATCTCAAGAACAGTTCTGATGAATCTAGATTCACTAAGATAACTGACAGATCAGGTTCATGACTCGCTTCATTTAATGCTTGCTTGTTTTTAATAGGAACAAAGGTCTTATTTATCTAATTCCCAGAGAGTGAAGCTAAAAATTTGGAATTTCAGTCACCAGAAAACAGCAGACAGGTGATTTGCTTGCTTATTTATTTGCTTATTTGTTTTAATTTAAAACCACCTCTTCTCTTCCTTGTAAAATTATGCCATACTGGCAGCCACCCACTCTGCCCACGTTAGATGGGCCTCAGAGTCACATAAAGTATTGTCAAGACTCAGTGAAGGTTGAAAAGAAAAGAAAATTGATACCTCTGGTTTAAGGAGAGAAGGCCTCAGCAGTTGTTGTTGCTGCCAAAGGAAAGTAAAATAGAAAAAGGTTTAGAAAATAATTCAGGTGGAAAAAGTAGATTATCATTGAAAAGAGAGAAAATAAGGCCACAGCTTAAAACTGGTTACCTTGGGATATGATTTATTATTCATGTGATAGCTACTAACAGCATTAAATAATATTTTGACTATTAATGTTAGAACATAATTAATGTGCTTCAATTTCATTGTTTTAATTAACATCAAAGCTAATAACCTGAATAAATAAAAATCTATAAATAACTTTTTGTTTTAAGCTTCATAGTACAAAGAGTCATTTATGGTTCTGAAGCACTTTAAGTATCACACAATTCTTTTTAGCAAATTTAACCTTGTTTTAAATTGCCCCTCTTTTTTTCTCCCCGGTCATATTATATATAATCATATTATATATACATAATCAGGAAGAAGGGTAGGGCACACAAAATAATGATATGGTTGTAATATATTCATCATTATATTTAAGACATGCTCCCCATTTTTCTTTCTACCAAAATGTGGAATGCTTGAACTCAAGCATTAAGCACGTTTTCAGAAATTCTTTTGTGATTAAAGAAATTGTCCTTCCTCAGTTTTTGCAGAGATCATTTCCCACTGCCCCCCATTTCACCCATATTTTTCAAAAAACACAGTCTCTATTGATCTGTTTCATGATAACTTATACTTTAACCAGATGAAAACAAGATACACAATTTAAATTTTGGCGTCTCAACTCTTGAGGGGAATAGTTATACAACATAAATCTTAAAGTAAGCATTGGGAAAGCGGACAGAGAAGTTCAGGGAGATAATCCTACCAATGAACCAACTGTTTGAAATGGCCAACAGAACAACTATTTGACTGAAGGGATAGATTTTCCATGATACAGATGTTAATGAGTTAGTGCAGTTAAGGTATTAACTTAAAGGGGTAGGAAGTTGAAGTTAGAGATATTCTGATTCAATCTGTTAGCTGTTATAATTATTCCTGAAAATCAGTTTTTCTTAAATGCATTCATTTTGATTTCCAAAAAACCTAGGACGTATGAATTCTAAACTGTTAGCCAATTAAGTCATATAGTTATTTCATTCTCTTAACTGAAGAGCTGTATGCCAAACCATACTAACTTCTCAGTGGTTCACTGATAGCACCACTTACAGTATTATTCACCAAATACCATTGGCCAGAATGCCCAGTATCTTCTCTGTGGACTGAGAATCAGATTAACACAAAGAAAAGCCACAGCTTTCTAATAGTCTGACTTGTTTTTAACTCTTCAAAAGCTCAAGCTCAAACATGGTAGGAATGAGCCTTGGACTGATTAAAAAAAAAAAAAGTATCTAAATTAGAAACAGTTTCTAGATTAGATTTATAGCCTTAGAAAAATAAATTTGGGGGAATGTCACAATATTGAGAGAGAATAATTCAGGAAAAAATAAATTTATCTTTGAAAAGGTCGGCAGTTGATCTTTATTCACCCATTGAATAATAGACTTAAAACCCCAAAACAAAGAAGCAACAAATATACAAGAAAATAAATAGCAAAGCATACTTATGTTTTGTTAAATGAAAATACCCTCATTTTGAAAGAATGTAAATCAGTCCTGCCTATAACATAAATATTGTCCTAATAAGCTTATAATGTAACATAACACCATAAAGCCCTTACCTCTGATGTATAACCTCTCCTGCAAGGCAGAAACGAAGAAATCAGTATTAAACATCTTGGATTTTCAGATTGAATAGAATTATAGATAAGGGTAGCTTAAGAAAATCAGAGAAAAACTGAGAAGGTAAATTTTTCTAAAATGTTGTCTCAGTGAGAAATATATTTTGTGGCAGTATCAAGACAGGAGAATCAAGGTTTCATGCCTGCATTATTAAAAATAATTTTCACGCCAGACCCTCATTCCATATGAACACCAAACTACTCACAATCTATTTTATCTCAATGGTGTTTAATAACATACTTTGACTCTGTTATGATCAGTTGTATTAAAAATATTCTACATCATGTCTGTCCTAAACAAGTCTTGATACATGTAAGATACTCATTTGGGGAAAAGATATGCTTCATACATGAAAAACATATTGGTACAGGACAAAAAAAAATATCTCCATGACTAGAACATATTCTTCCAAATGTTTGTAAGATTTTGTCTGTGTCCATTTATTCTAAAAATAATAAATGCAAAATATTAACTGGCCTTTAAAGGTCAATTACATTATTAAACATGAAGTAAAAAAGTTTTTAGAGATATAATAGCCAAACATTCAATATTACCTAAAGATTTATAAAGTTAAATGGACAAGTAAGTGAAGCAGTTGACTGTACTTGAGAGGGAAAAAAGCATGGAATTTTTTCAATGTTGAATGTCATTAATTATGAAGATTTTTCATTTATTATTCATTAAACACTTGACCTAAAGTATAAAACTGGTGATGTTGACTATGCTATATGAAATTAATAAACAACTGCAATGAAGATTTATTATGAAGACTTTCTAAAGTTCAGCAAAACAATCTGTAGAAAATTTATTTAAAATATTTCAAGGACTTTGAAAAATAAGTCTGCTTATTTGAATGCATCTTAAGTGCTTAAGGCATTGTTGATTGAAATGGCTGGAAATAATGGTAATATAATGCTTATACATATATATTGCTATCAGCAATTTATACAATAGTCCTCCCTTATCTGTGGTATCTCTGTTTGCTACCTGCAGTCAACCATGGTCCAAAAACATTACGTGGAAAGTTCTGGAAATAAAAAATTTGTAAGTTTTAAATTGCACTCCAATCTGAGTAGCATTATGAAACCTCACACCATCCTTCTCTGTCCCTCCCAGGATATGAGTAGGCCCTTTTCCCAGTATATCCATGCTGTATACACTACCCACCCACTAGTATAGGACAGAAAAGTATATATAGGGTTTGGTACTATCCGAGGTTTCAGGCATCCACTGGGGGTGTTGCAGGGTGCTTATATTATATGGTTCTGCCAATAGAGGAATGATAATCCTAAAGCATTTAGAAGTTTAGACATTTTCAGCTTTTACTCAATTTGTATCTTTTAGAGATATGTAGAGTTGAGAGCTCATACTTAGGTTTTAATAATGACTACTGAGTCACATATGTAATATAAAATATCCAATAAAACCTATATTTTATTTTCTAGGATATTTAACTTGCTTCTTTTCATTAGCAATATTTTCCATAACGTAGGAACTAAAATATCAATAGATGAACTATACTTTTTTGTTGAACTATACTTTTTGAAACTTTTTGTTGCTTTTTATTTGGTTATTTGTATTGTTTGTCTTAGCTCAAAGGCAAAAAGTAACTCAGAAAAGGTAAACAGCAGAATCAATATGTGTAGTTATCTGTCTGCTTTCAATTAACGTGACTTCCTACTGATCCTTATAAAGCCATTCATATGATATTGATACGTCTTGTTATGTAGTTTATATCCAATGTGTAGTTTTTCATTTTACATCATTTGTATGTATTACTGTTTACTTTTAACAATAAGGATAATGTATGGTAACCTGTTTATGTCTTTTAATAAGGTACCTAATAATTTCTTGTGTACTAATTGGATCATAATAAATGCAGAATGAAAAAAGGGCATTCTTTTCTTAGAGGTTGGTTGTCAGGTTATGGGGGCTTAGGAGCTGTGGAGAGAAATAATATTTTGGCTTGTATACTCAAAGGATATTTTTAGGTCTCATGTAGAAGATGTTCCAGTTGACTTTTATGATGAAGGGAATCTCTAAATATAATGTGTCAGTAAAAGACTAGATTAAACATAAAACATGGCAATGGACGTTTCATTTGAAAAGTGTAAGATGCAAGAGGGAGGGGGTATGGGAATATATGTATACGTGTAGTTGATTCACTTTGTTATAAAACAGAAACTAACACACCACTGTAAAGCAATTATACTCCAATAAAAATATTTTTTTTAAAAAAAGGAAAGAAAAAAGAGTTCCCAGTCAAAGAAAGATACTAATAAAATTTTTAAATTATAAAAATAATATAAAAAGGACAAAGTAACAATTTAATAAGGCTATACATACCTACATAAAATTGTTATTTGGATTTCTTATATTTCTTTGGTAATTAGAGATTTCATTATCAAAGAATTCTAAGGAATTATCAAGAAATTTCTTTCACATTTCCAAGAGGTTGATACAAAATAGCATAAACACACACACACAAACACACACACACATACACACACACACACACACACACTTGCACATTAAACGCTTACACAGTTGTCAATAATACCTTTTCAGAGTCCGCCAAATAGCACAAGTTCTCATGCATATGACCAGCTGCCAACAAAAACTCCAACTGAAGTTTTTCAGTGAAAGAGAGAAAAAAATCATGTTCAAGAACCCCAGGAAAAAAAAATTACTCTTGATTTGGATGAAAAGAATCTGAAGTAGAGGAACTAATGAAAATAATTAACTTTACATTTTTTATTTGGTATTGTTAATTGGGGATGCCAGATCAAATTCTTGAAGAAATGTCACATAATATGAGTTAAACAAAACCAATGAAATGATGCATTCATTGTAGGGCTCTGAATCTATATTAATATACTTACAATGGCAATTATCAAGCAAGACTTTCCCTATATTTTAGAATTGTGTTTTTCTCTGTGCAGACTTATATCTTCTAAAATATTAAAGCTGAAGAGTATAATAATTACACTTGTATTCAAAGTGGGGATTTCCAGTAAATAAAATTTATTCCATGTGTGAGATGGAAAAAACAAAGTAATTACTCGATGGTCCAGTGTAGCTTTCACTAGGACAGAAAGATGGTACTTAGCTTAGCTGATGCCTTTAAGAATTTAACAAGTTTAGCTCTAAGATGTAAGAACAACTACAACTACCGAAATTTCTACCTAGAGTATAATTTTTTATTTTCTTTGCCTAAACCAAAGAGGAAAGACATATATAAAACTGGTGACAGTTCACCAGATATATTCCACTTGATTTCTATTTGAAATTTTTATATTTCATTTACATGCTAGAGGCTAAATTTGGATGATTTATCCATAGCAATTAAAAGTAACTAGGAATAAAACTGATAATGCATTTTTCTAAATTTTAATACATAATAAGCACATTTTATACTATTGATAAACTTAATGGAAATATAATTTTCAACAATGAAATAATAACTAAATCACACTAGATAAAACTTTGTAGGCATTTACTTAACCTTTTGCTGAAACGGATGAGAATTTATTTATTAAACTGGAGATAAATATTATTTTTGAAGGAGAATCTTATGATAAAATTATAATTAAGGAGATGATATAATAATGTGAACAAGCAAAACTAAAGAGCACTTTAAACATTTGTGGGAACAATGAAATGTCTTAACAGAAGTCAGCAACTCAAGATTTATTTCCATTATAAAGAAGGGAAGAGAAAGCACAATGAGAAATAAATAGAATAAAACAGCCATTGAAAAAAGTAAAAGATTTATCAAATGTATAAGCATACTAGGAAGATAAAAGCAAGCCAGAGTAAAGGGTGTTCTTATAAGAAAACAGATGCCTACATCTTATAGCACCTGAGATTTATTTTGGAATACCATAATGTCTGTCATCTCCTACATTTCTAGATACATAACATTTTACTTTGGTAGTATTTCTTCTTACCAAATACATAGGCTTCAAGGCAATAACAGAACATATATCATTTTTTAGCTTACTTGTAACAGTCTGCTGTTTTCCTGGAACACTCATATAATATAAAACTATGATCAAAAAGCAAATGTAAAACTTAACATGATAAACAAGCAAGCCATTGATTTAAGTTGGATATCTAACTTTCATGCCCACATATGCCCATTGAAAAATAGATTGAAATTACTTACTTTTTAAATAAATGTAGACAAATAATACTACTTCGTAGTTAAGAAAATTAAGGTATATCTATAATATGAGTTAGTAATGGTGAGATTAATAATCTTTTAAATTAAAAATGAGGAAAAAACAGCATTGCATTGAGTTTCAAGTAAAAGAATGGAATCTTCTTTAATGTTCAAATTTGCCTCCACTTGAAGCTTATGGTCAACAAAAGAGTTGTCCATTTAAAACCAGAAAAGCAACATTACAGTGAAGTAGACTGACTGTGAGTTTGTGTTTCAATTCCCTTAACAATATTGTGCAAATTCTCCTGGTTTTGTTCAGATGTCATTTCCATATTTGTTGTCTCTGAAAGGCAACTCATTTGAAGTTTTAAGAGGGGTGCTGGTGGATTATTGTTTTCTATTTGACTGTACATGTTAGCTACTGACTTTTCAAGTTCTGCTAAGTTTTTTTTATGCTTGAGGATGCCTTTTGGTTCCCTTTGAGGATCTGCATTACACACTGTTGTTGATGTTGACAGCTGTATTGCAGTGGACTTCATTTCCTTGGCTGGTGTCACATTGACAGTGTGTTTAATAGCTGGTGTAAGCACACACTTCGTGGATGGAGCTGAAGTTGAAGGAGGCAGTGAAGAAGGAAGAGGAGGAGATGGTGGAAGAAGAGAGGAAAGTGAAGGTGGAGGAGAAGTAGAGGGAGGAGGAGGGGGAACAGATAGTGGAAGAAGTGGAGGAGGAGGACAAAGAGGAGGATTAGAAGGAGGGGAAGGAGGAAGACTGGAAAAAGCAAAAGGAGTAAGGATAAGAGGCACAGGAGGAGGAGGAGAGATTTTTAGTGGATGGGGAAGGTTTTCGGAAATGTCCCTTTTGGCTTCAAAAGTCATCATACAAGTGGGTGTCTCTCTGCTAAGGAGTGCAGAATTTAAAATGCAAGGCATTGACGGAGAAAGTTCCAAGGAACAGTCAGCAGGAGAAACAACATTAGGTTCTGATTTGAGTTCCACAGGTCTTGAAATGGTTGGCAAAGTGGCGAATGAGGGGTGAGACCAAGGAGAGGAAAGTGAAGAGTCTGAAGACAGAGATTGCAACTGTTCTGTTCCTTGTATAATCAGTGATTCACTTTGCCTTATTTCCTCTTTTTCTGTTACATTTGTGTCTTCAGCTGTAAGCAAGGGACTATTGTTACCTCTTTTGTTTGGATTGGTTCCAGTACTTTCATTTTCAGCTTCTTGCCTGTTGCTTTGCCTTTGCGTTAGAGCTATGGTTTCTGACCTATTGGGAAGTTCCCACATTGGTCTCCTAGGTAAGCAGACTGGCCGATTCCACATCCTCTGAATCTTTTCTCTTGGTCCCCTCAGAAACTCATTCTTGGCTTGCGTTTTGGATAAAAATGACTCTACAAAATCTGTTCTTAGTAAAAAGTCTGAATTTGTTGGTCTTTGATCTGTATATTCCTTGTAAATGGTACTGTGGGTATGTAAGTCATCATCATCAGACATCAGTGTGAATTCTCTTGCAGACCTGGGCCAGCTGTTCTTAACAGATCCATCTACATGAGTCTGCTTGTGAGCCTCAACAGTACTGGAAGAAAAGTGCTGATGTTTCCTGTCTTCTGAGACTGATTTATTTTCCCTGCTTTGTTGGAAATGGTAGAGAAGGAAAAGACTTGAAAGAAAAGAAGATAATGAAATGTAAGGAAACAGGTTGTGACATAGCTTTTATGAGAAAGATGTTTTTATGGTTCTCATTACTACTTCAAAATATAAAAGGCCAAATAACACTAATCTACTAAAGCAAGCCATTACTTTGATGTTTCTGTTCTCAAAAAAGGGCAGGAAAAGCTAGAGAGCTGTGAGCAGCATGAGAAATTTTCATTTTTTAAAAAATGTGTCAATCTGCACACTGATTTTTTTTTCTTTTTTAGTTTCCATGTGAAGCTTCCATGACCACACATTATAGTTCTCTCATGTATAAATCACAGTTCTCCAAATTGCAGACCAGCATGTTGGCTAGTGGTTTCATACCCTTTGCCTTGGTTAAGGATGCTCAGAACTGACCGTTTTGAGGAAAGGATCCATCTGATTCAGTACCTGTCCATTATCTCTCATTTTGGTAATTCTGTCCTGGAGCTAAAAGTACTCTCCTATTTGACATAAAGCTTGCAAGAGGATACAGAAAGAGCCCCTCAATTTTATGCTTAATAGTTTAAAAACACTATAAATATTACAAATAAGAAGAGGGGCTTTTGGTGTTTCTTTTGAACATGATATGGATCAAATTTCAATCAAGACTCACTTTAATGAAAAGATATACTAATACAACATAGTTTTGATATCACTGAAAGATTTGCTCAGACATGGTCATTGAGTCATAGTGGCTATGCGTCATAGATAAAATTGGATAAGTCAAAGGACACAAATAAGTGTCTCTAATGAAAGCATTGGGACCCTTTCCCCAGAAAGACTGGGGACTTGTGGTTTTAAATAGTTTGTCATTAGACTTTACTCTCAAGCTCAGAGTAACAGATTTATTTTCGTTATTTAATATTTACCAACATAGTATAAATGAAATAAAAGGGAAATTTTTTGAAAAAAAATTAAAAGCCACATTGACACAAAGCCACATCCTAATAAAAATTAGGATGAGAGGTGAGACAATAAAATGATATATAAAGCCAAAGTTATTATTGTGGCATTTGGCAAAAATACAAACTGGAAGAGAGAATTCTTAGAGGTGGTCAGGACCTCCTGAATAATTCAAAAAGTGGAGACAACTTGAATTAAACAAACAGCAATCACTTTTAAAACATTAAAAAGTAGTTTTTAAAAATCAGGGTTGACATTATATAGCAGTTGTTTCTGTGTAGATCTGTTCTTGGTTTTCTTTTTCTTGGAAAGAACTGTCTGCACGATACCACATCATTTTTGATGGAAAGATATCCATAAATATTTTTAACAAATTAAAAAATAAGGAGAGTTTTGAAACTCCTTTTGCTAGGCACAGGTACTATCTGTGGGAACACTTGTTTAAACTCATGCAATTTCAAGATATCAAGAGGGAATGAGGTATAGAAGATATAACTTTTTAAAAGTAAATGTACAGTTAAAGATGAAGATTACTGTATATAGTCTAAAACAGCAGTTAATCTATTCTATTGCATCTTTTTTTTTCTAATACCCTTGTATTAGAATGATATTATTTACTTACTTATGCCTATGTATCCACAGGTGAGAAAGAGAAAACATGTGATAGAAAAAAAAAAGTTTTGACTATAGTTAAATTGAGATGATTATGAAAATATTAACAGGAACTTGCTTTAAACACTTAATATTCATATCCAAAAAAGAAAATGCATGTATCTTATATTTTCTTTGTATTTATTCATATGAATAATTTTAATAATGCTTTAGATAAACTCATACGGCATTTATTTGGTTGTCTTATCACAAAAAATTACACCTAGCTATCTATCTCCTATACACAGGTAAAATTCACCTCTATCAAACGTGGATGACTTCAACACTAAAACAGAAATTTTAAATGAGATTCTAAGAATTGCTTCTATGTCCTAAGTGAAAAGTTACTCCACACTGATTTATAAAGAAGACGTAAGTATTGTTTGAAGGAATACAGAAGTACTATGATGACTCTTACAGAGTAATTGTTGAATCTACATGAAGTTGTTAATTATTTTGTGAAGGCTTTTTTTTTTTTCAAAATGACCTTTGATTTTTTAAAGAAAATATTTGATGATAATTCATTTGGAGATAGCTTATTTTCTAGTAATTTATGCTTAGAATCCTTGAAAAGGTTTTTGAATAGATAATTTAAACATCTGTCAAATAAATGTGTAGAACTTGACACTTCAATAAATACATATTAGAATTGCAAAATCCTCTACTATCTACCACAATTTTCCAAATAAAAATAATCCCTAACTGTTGCTATTTGAAAATTATCATCATCAAATATATGATTCCAGGTGATGTCATAGTATACATATATTAATATATATCCCTCACTAATTTCAAATAAAACGCATTCCACTTTCCATATAAATCTTTTTTTAGTTCACACGTTTTGCTAATTGTGGTCAACATAAAAAGAATCAAATCTTATTGGCTCAATTCCTACATTCACCAATAATTCAAAAAGAGACCATCATTTTCAACTTATAAAAAAATGAAAAAAAATTTAAAGCATGAATCCTATATTATATTATTACTCTAGAAGTAGCATGCCAGGCATTAAGTTCTTTTAAATTCAATTTTAGCATTAAAATATATATTAAAATCAGTTTTAACATTTTAAAAACTATTTTCAATATAACCTTGTATAATAGTATTAATACAGCTATAATATGATATATATGTTTAAAAACAGTTTTCCCATTAAAAGGTAAATTTCATAATTTTTGAGGCTCGCTTTATTCCTACTAGTAAATACTACAAATATAACACAGTAGAATGTGTCTTAGCCCCTCATTCCACCAAATTCCAGTTAATAAAATTTTCCTGGATTTAATTTAATCATATTCAAAATTGTATAATATCCTTGGTTGTTCTGCATTTCGTGTTGATACAGTTACTCTTGAATTTTTAAAAAATATAGACAAGTTAAACATCTCCAAAAGAAATAAGGGTTTGAGGGTAGCATCGTTATAGAAACTATGAAGTCTTTTAGCAATAATTTAAAAGACTTTTTCAAAAATGATGATTTAATATTGCTTAGAGAGTCCAAATAGTGCAAGAGAAATATTAAGTTATATATGAGAGTATATACAAGAGTTATAAATATTAAGTTATATATAACAAGACAGCAGTCCCATTAGAGAGGAATATGATGAAAAGAATATTCCTAAGTGGTTAGATATTTAATATTAATTCTTTATTTTCATTCAGATTTTAATTATTGTATAACATCTTAAAGTAGTATCTTAGAAAAGTCTATTATTTTAGACCACAGAATTGTTTTTTTCTTACCAAATAGGAGTTGGCTTTTGATACCAAATCAGGAATTACTATTTTACGATTGTGCTTTATTTTCCTTATTTTTTATGAGAAAATATATCTTCAGAATTAATTTTTAATTTGGGGGAAAATGCCTGATTCTGAAGGTTTAGAAATTAAATATGATACTCAAGCTATTCATCTGCAAATGTCTCCTCAAATTGAATACTTCTTTCCTGTTACTCAGTTTTTTTTAATGATCTTTTGTTTGTTTCTTGGTTATTACTTTTCAATTTAACTTTTCTTAGGTTCTCATCTTAACAATCTTCTGTTTGAAATAATGTAATAAAGCAGGCCTAAACGGTACTTCCACATCAAGTTGAAATTAAATACTCACCACACAGCATCCATCAAAACCCACTTCTAAAAGCCCCTGAAAGGTCTACTTACATCGTGCTGTCCCCCACTTCTTCATAGAGAT
>NW_020173201.1:4372180-4406709 GCF_003031525.2 Neophocaena asiaeorientalis asiaeorientalis
CACTGGGGGAGGGGCAGGCGCTGCAGGTTTCACTGCAGGTACGGTGGCTTGGAGTCGGGCTGTCTTGGTGCACTCAGCTTGGCGCCTTCGGTAAAGTAAGGATGTTTTGTAAAACTCATTTTAGAAATCATATACTTATCAATAGGCTACCTTTCAATAATAAAGTCGTTATCAGAGGAACTCAAACATTTTTACACAAATATTTGAACTTATTAACTGATAAAATTACAAAAGCATCTCCACAGAGTATCTTTTATGTATAACCCCTTCTCCTTAGTTCTTTAAAATATTTACACCTTGAAAAACAGGTAGAATTCAGTAGAAAATTTTGCAAATTAAGTTAAATGATAACATTAAAGGGAGAAGGCAAAATATTTATAAAAAATGTGATTGATAATTGGTAGTTGTTTAATGGATCTCTTTCATAACATGAGGCATATAGAAGATACATAATTTTCCTTTCATCTATTTAAAGACAAGTTATTTAAAAATGATTTAAAGCATTTTTGACATTAGTTTACAGGGGCTATGTAGATGTACACATTTAGGAGGGAGATTTGGTTAGCTTTGAATCCCTAGGAATGCCTGTGGTTCTTGCATTGGAGGTAAGCTGCTCTTTTTTGACTTTCTTGGATCCTGATTGTTAACTCTTGCCTCAAAATCAAGATCCCAAAGGGTGGATGGAGGCTATAAGGGCAAACTGTCTTTTTCACATTTCTTCCACTTGTATACAATTGTCTAAAACTAGCTCAATTCTATATATACAAAACCACAAAGGAATTTGAACTAAAAAGTAGCTCAGATACAAAATACAAATACAAAATAGACAAATAATACATGGTACAGGGCAGGCTGCCTACCTTATCAGCGTTATCTCTTTTTTTTTCTTTTTATATCACATAAAATCATATGCAAAATATTGGTAATTATACTTACACTTTAAACCTGTTTGGGAAGCAATGAATAAAAAAAGAGAGAAAGCTACATGAGAAATACTGCATAATATTTTAACATTTGATTTAATCTAAATTATGAATAATTTACTGGTTAAACTCATAATGACACAGACTTAATGACATAGTAGGGGAACTATGTATTTCAATTCAAAAAGTGAAAATGGTGACCACTGTCACAGTCCTACAAGATGTTAAAACATTCATTGCAGGAAAACAAAGAAATTAACAATGGAATAAAAAAACTGGATTAAAACATGCATATGTGAATTTCAACACTGATAGAGAAATGGAATATTAAAGATGATATGATCTTTATAATTAGCTTTTTGGTTTACTACACTTGAACAATATTAAAAGAATGGAGTCAAGCAGCAATCCCTGATTATACTCTTGGCCTCACTTTGAAGCTGAAGCTAGAATTGGAAGGTGCCACTCCTGGGTAATGAATTTATGACACTTTTTTTCACATGTGCCTCCTTGTTTTCCATGCATAGCAAATTTCAAAGACACATCTTAGTATTAAAGAATAACCATTCATTCTAATCTATTTATAAGCAGAATACGAATGTACAAAAGTTAGGTTTTAAAATATTAGAATTTTACTTTGAAACATGTTTACTTCTGTTACTCTATAAAAAAGAGTTACCAAAATTCATTCATAGAGTGTTAGGCTGATTACTGAACTAAAAAGATTAAATAATGCATCTTTACAATGTTTAAATATTAAGCATCTTAATTTTTTGTTAAAATTCAGACCATTTAACATAACATCCAGGGTGCTTCAGTTTTGATCACTGCATTGTCTGCCAAATATATGAAGTTTTCTCACTGATTTTAATGCTAGCAGGATATAATAAAGCTCCTTTGAGAAATATTTGAATGAAAAAGAAAAACTGTAATACAGACTAAATTTAACATGAAAATTAATATTGGATTGATAGCTTAATCTATAAATTTGTTATTAAGTTTGTGCATAGGCTTTAGATTTGGCATATCAACTGAGTTATTAACACACGTTGAACTCCAATATATCAACCTAAATGTTCTATTTGCAACTTCACATTAGTTTTGTGAAGGAAAATATTCCTATAGTATCTTCATGCAGAGGGTACTTTATAA
This sequence comes from Neophocaena asiaeorientalis asiaeorientalis, assembly GCF_003031525.2. Lineage (NCBI taxonomy): Eukaryota > Metazoa > Chordata > Mammalia > Artiodactyla > Phocoenidae > Neophocaena > Neophocaena asiaeorientalis. The sequence continues at coordinate 4,374,256 of NW_020173201.1, forward strand.
CTTTCAGGTTGGAATTACCTTATCTTATTTAATTCAACAGAAAATTCTCAGTGTTACACAACAAAGATAACAGTTTAAGAATATATACGGACTTTTTCAGTCCTTTCTCTGTATTTTAAATGGTGAGTAGCTATTCTACCATTATTTCTTACTGTATGTTATGTCAAGTAATTTATATGACTTATGATTCCTGTCATTTACTTTCATTTTGTGACACCTTCAGGGTTACCTCTCTTCTTAACCTATTCCACAATTTTTTCACCAATCATCATCAATAGGGATATACTTAAAGTATAGCCCTGTATCACAAAGGGTCCTCATTCCTAGTGTCAAATAAAGAGTAGCTCGCTAGACTATTTTAAATATAGATGTTTAAATTAGGAAAAATTTACTTGACTACTTTGAAGAGCCTAAACAAGAAAAATATAGATATTTTAAATGGATGTATTTGCCTGTAGGAACCAGAGAAATGTAAGGCCTCTACAGCCAAAATATACTGTTAGATGTTACAGTATAGGCTCTAGCAAGGCTAGCCAGGAAAGAAGAAACCATATGGAAAATTACATATTGTGTGCTACGATTTTTAAATGATTTTTTCAAACATTGTAATCATCTGCATAGAGGTAAATTTAACAATACGGATAAAAACCTAGCATGACAATGTATTTAGGTTACAGACCTTCCTTTGGAACTGGGTTATCTCTATATGACATTTCACTGCCTTTGCCCCAGGATACCTCGTACCTTTCCTGCAAGGCTCTTAACCTGATGAAGAGCATAAACAAAGCTACAGGAGGTAACCTAATATTCCTAGCAGATAAGAAAATTTAAGAGCACAGGAACACTGAGCAATCTGTGACAAATGTTTTGAAAGTTTGTATTGCTTTCCCTTAAAGGAAGGTCATTTGGTACAAGAAAAATACAGCACTCCCAAAATGGCTGCAGCCTGAATATTTTACATCTACAAAGCCATTTTAGCAGAGATAGCTTTTTTTTTTTTTTTTAGAGATAGTTTTTTGATAATGTCTTCTTGAGGAACTATCCATGTTCAGCATGTATGAATACTTACTGTCTGTAGCTGACCAAAACCACCAAGATGGCAGGAATACAGCAGAGGATGATGATGAAGGCCAGAGCCAGCAAGGCCCCTTCTGTGTAGCCTAGACTTTCTCCTCGCTTCTTAATGCTGGTTACTGCCTCTGGAGTCCGGATCTCCAGAATGCGTCCTCCTTCCCCGTAATACGGCTGAAAGTCTTTATTGATATCGAGGAGTTTGCCATCTAAAAATCTTTATTGTTAAACAGTAAAAGCAATGACGTTAACAGAGAAAGGCTTTTATTTATTTATTTTTTTTTTGCGGTATGCGGACCTCTCACTGCCGCGGCCTCTCCCATCGCGCAGCACAGGCTCCGGACGCGCAGGCCCAGCGGCCATGGCTCACGGGCCCAGCCGCTCCGCGGCACGTGGGATCCTCCCGGACCGGGGCACGAACCCGCATCCCCTGCATTGGCAGGCAGACTCCCAACCACTGCGCCAGCAGGGGAGCCTGAAAGGCTTTTTTTTTAACAAAATATTTTTTGTGATGCCTTTCAGTATTTTCTTTAATTATAACATAAGCTGAGTCAGAAGTCTTATTATGAATAAGAAAAGCATATATAAAAAGCAAGACCAATAAAGAAGAGTAACACCTCTATATTCACATATCAAAGATACTAATAACAATGACCCTTACTTAATACACTTACAGACTGGGGGAAAATAATTACCAATGTCATTGAAATTGATATCACTATGTTGAGATTATTTAAGTTATTCAGGTGGGATAAAATATAATATTCTAAATTATTTAGTATAGTTTAAAAATATATTCTTGCATTATATATCCTTCGGTTCTCAAAGTAGTCCTGTAAAACAGAACCTTAATACTGACTTCCTGCAGACCACAAAGCTACACAGTTAGGGAAACAAATCTGAGAAAGCAACCCAAGCCTTCATAGTGTATATTTGTGTTTCAACACACCACCTTAAATACTGACACTCTCAAATCTCAAACCAAAATAACTTCATGGGCTAGGAGTGAACAAATTAAAAAGTTTTTTCTTCCTGGAAAGAGAAAACTAAATAAATTATGCAGGTAGTAAATCAGTGTAGTCAGGATGACAGGAATTGGTGGTCAATTTAATCTAATAGTTCTTGCAAACCCTTTCTCTAAATAATGCAATTCCAACTATGAGCATTGTGTTGGGGAGGAGAATTAAGGAATAATTGTTACTTAATTCTATTAGACTGAACAATTTTTTTACATATTTTATGCTGTAATTAGCAGGCATTTTTTTTTTCAAAATTCCCCAGAAACACTTAAATGATCCTTTACAAATCCTATAATATTGAAGCAACAATTATGTTCTTAAAACTACAAAGCCGCAATATGTCTTAGGTATTTTTTTTAATTTTTAAGACTTTTATCTATAAAGGTGAAATGTCTTGCTATAGAAAACTGAAAAACACAAAATAGTTCAAAAGGCAAAATTACTCAAATGCCCACAATGCAAAGATTACTACTGCTAATATTTTGGTGTACTCAAGTCTAATCTTTTTTTTTTTTGCTATTAATAAACATTTTTATATACTTGTAACTACACAGCATACACAAAGTGAAAATATTTTAGAAATACATGTCTTAATATAAAATACCATACTTATGCTGAAGATGTGGAAATACAAAGAAATGTGAAAGAAAAGATTTAAATGGCCCAAAATTTCACCATCAAATGGTAACCAAAGAATACTATGCTTGTGCATTTTACAGGCTATTTCATCCCTTTGAATACTTTTTATTCTAATTTTCCAAGTGATCATGCTGACTTTAAATCTAGTTAAACACACTGTTCATAGCTTCCATACAGAAAAAAACAAAGAGATACTTGATATCAGATATGAATTCCACTGGATAGTTTATTAATCTTCCAATTTAGGAAACCTAATGGCTCAAGTAACTCAATTTTAGTTTTAAAGCTACACAGTTTTTCATTTAAGTTTTCATGCTATAACTTAAGGCAGTTAGGATGCTTTCCTTGTTTTTTTTTTTTTTTACGAATATGCTTTTGTAGATGAAAATATACTTTTTATATCAATTTTTCCAGGCCATTTTCAGATACATTAAGAAGTATAATAAAGTTTTACCCATTGTTCTAAGTTCTAGATTGGAATAGAATTGTAAAACACTTTGTTTGAATTGTTTATCAGATAAAGTAAGAAATTCCAAATGAAGTACAGATAAGAGTTATGTCGCAAGAACTGTATCATTAGAAACTGGGAAGGATCAGAAGCAGAGGAAGATCATTAATTGCAGGGAAAATTTATTCCTATCACGTGGATCCACAGATCACAATTCTTTTGGATTCCTACTGGATTCTATTTGATATCCAAACCACCTAAAGGAAGATTTATTAGTCTTTTTACACTACAATAACTCCATTATTTAGATCTTCGTTTTGTTTTATTTCTCAATTTCGGTAATTGTAAGTAATTGTTTACTAGAAGAGTTGATAGCTTTTGAATCCATAACTGATCTAGAATATCTTTCTTTTTTGCTGTATATATGCAAAACAACTTGCCTAGGCCAAGATTCTTAAGTCATAACATTTTCCTTAAAATATTGTGGATTTGATCCCATTGATTTTTGGCATTTCATCATGCAGGTGGGATGTATATAAGGCTTATCTAATTTTTATTCCTTTACGATTAAGTCTTTTTTTGTTTGTTTCAATAGTTTTAAAACATACTCAGGTACTTTTCGAGGACATATGACAACATTTTCATTTATTTCACCTGTAATGTAATGAAATATTTTAATTACATTTTTACCTCAGAGATACATGCAATTATCAGGTTGTATCTTGATTGTCCTCTAAATATATTCTGACTTCTATTATGATTTTTTTTTCTTTTCTGTAATATGCTGTGAACTTCTTATGTTTATACTTCATTTTGCCAGTTTATTTTTCAGATGCTTTTTCATTCTAGGCAAGGTTGAATCCAGATAGTCAATGGATTTTAGGAGAATTTCTTCCTAAGCTCGAAAAATTAGCCCCAAGAAACTTCAGGCTTTTGTTTTATACTTTTTCTGATTTCAGGACTAAGAGCTCTACTGTCTCCTAACATCCATGTAAATCCTTGAGATGAAATCTAATTGACCTTCTCGTGAATGTGCACTAACCCACACCTACTCACTGTGAGCAGAGGAAAGGCATACTCCAAATGGCCTGAGGGGAAAGCACTTCATCAAAGCCCACCACCAGGGACTTCCCTAGTGGTCCAGTGGTTAAGACGCAGCACTTCCACTGCAGGGGGCATGCGTTCGATCCCTGGTCGGGGAACGAAGATCCTACATGCCACATGGCTAAAATCAAAACAAAACAAAACAAAAAGCCCACCACCATGTTGGAGAAGGTCAATCCTCACTATTCTTTTGTGGAGCATTTTTTACCAGAAGCAGGTAAGGATTCAGGGCATGCAAAACACATACACCATTTGTCTTATACGGTCTTGTTTTCTACAGAAAATATTAAACTGTTTTCCAGTGGTTTCTGTAAGAGAATTATTTCCAGAGATATAGTCTACCTCTGAGTCATCAGGGTGTTATTTCTTTTATTTTGTTTTTCAGTATTTATTACTGATCCCATTTTTCACCTTGCTTACTTATTTAGAAAGGAGATAAAGCTGTCAGATTCAATATCAATAAAGAAATGTGATTTTCTCTTTATTCTCATCCATAGTCTACTTAGCTGCTGGTTAAAATGCTTTTCAAGTCTAAGGGTGAGGTGAACAGACCCCTTCCTAGTATTTAGCCAACATTAATTAATTACTGCTCTGTTTTCCTGACATGAGGTAAATTCCTAAGCCAATTCCATGTCTTCTGATTCACCCAACTGATGGAGCACATGCAAACAGGTATCCCTGGCTCCATTCAGATGAACACAACTTTCAAAGTACAATGTATAACTACAGACCACTCTGCATTTTACCTTGAGGATTTCAGTGTTTCAATGTACATATGGATGTAGAAATAAAGGGGAGGGTGAGCAGGAGAATGTATTCTGTACTTCACAAAAGCACACACCTAAACCGTGGAGGGGCAACTGCCTATTTCCTTTGTCAGTAAATAATGTGCGTCTCTGAAACAGGTTTACAGAATTGGCAATGGTTAACATATCTGCCCACATTCATTCCACTTGGATAAGGTTGTTCTTCTTAATAAAACAAATCAAGGATGGACCACTATTTCCTCTATAGCTCACGGGCCCAGCCGCTCCACAGCACGCGGGATCCTCTATAGCTCACGGGCCCAGCCGCTCCACGGCACGCGGGATCCTCCCAGACTGGGGCATCGGCAGGCGGACTCCCAACCACTGCGCCACCAGGGAAGCCCTTTAACACTGTACTTTTAAATGCAGTTTGTAGAATATATCAGCTTTCTCTCCTTCTTCTTTATCTCTCATTTACTATCTGGACAGACTAATTTTAAGCAGACTGGACTATTAAGTGTACAAGCTAAAATTGTATTTGCTCATTTTTAAATTTAATTAAGTTTTGCTTTAAAATAGTATGGTCTGTTTCTGCTCAGAAGGCAGAAAGCCTTAAGATGTGGCACCCACCCTAATGACGGAAAAGTCATATAACATTAAAATCATAAATATTTTTGCAAGCATAAAACCAAATTCCAAAGAGTGACAGTTTCCTCCAACAGTGGGATGAGACCATGTATTGTCTCACCTTTCTCAGAACAAGCCAAAAGTAGGTACCACAAATTCAAATAAAACAAACCAGCTAAATTTTTAATAAATGCTTAAAAGCTAAGTGTGTATCAGCATGTAAGGTTAGATAGAATAAGTGACCCACAAACACAAGTGGGGGTTTGCACTCACTCGCAAACTCTTTTCCATGGCCCACCATAAGATAGATTGGGTACAGGGCAGGAGACCAGAGGAATCCTCTTCATAGTGCAGGGATATAGGCAGTAATCAGCTAAGGCTGGGGTGCTCTGCAATTTTCTGGACCTGTATCTCACATAAAGCAAGAGCCATATAGAGAGAGAGGGAGGAAGTACTCCCATCCCTAAGGCTCAAGTAAAGGTCCACTGCTTCTGGAGAAGAGCTATGAGCAAAATCCACCCCATCTGGGGGAGGAGAAGGAGCTCTCTTAGGCCTAAGACCCTGCAAAGTAGACGTCTACTACTGGTTGGGGAGGGGCAGGGAACTCTCTTACACCCAAGAACCTCCACAAATATGAAGCAGAGTATGGATGCCATGGGAAGGCGTGGAAGAAAAGCTGAGAAAGCCCCACCCCAAATCCTAGGCACACCGGCTAGACAAGGAAAACAGAATCCCCCAACCTCTCATTGTCTCATTCTCACCTTTAGAGTAGAACCAAGCAATAAGCAAGAGCCATTTACTACATCGGGAGAGTTAAGAGAATGGAGAGAAACCCTTTCTGTGTCACAGGCATTCAGGAACTGCTGAAAGATAAAGCAATAGACCAGACACAGAGGTAACCCAGATATTGGAACCGTCACATAGGGACTTTGATAGAACTCTGATTAATATTTTACAGGATCTAGTAGTAAGGCAGAAAACATGCCTGAAATGATGGAGAAACTCAGTAAAGTGGTAGAAACTGTAAGAACCAAATGGAAATGCAAGAATTTTTTTTAAAAAGATATGAAGATGAAGAATTCCTTCAATGAGCTTATCAATAGGCTAACATAGACGAATCAGTGAACTTGAAAACAGGGCAGCAGAAATTATTCAAACTAAAACACAAAGAGGGAGGGACCTTCAACATGGCAGAGGAGTAAGATGTAGAGCTCACCTTCCTCCCCACAAATACATCAAAAATACATCTACATGTGGAACAACTCCTACAGAACACCTACTGAATGTTGGCAGAAGACCTCAGACTTCCCAAAAGGCAAGAAAATCCCCAGGTACCTGGGTAGGGCAAAAGAAAAAACAGAGACAAAAGAATAGGTATGGGACCTGCACCTCTGGGAGGGAGCTGTGAGCAGAGAGATTCCTTCACAGAGGATCGGTGCCGAGCAGCACTCACCAGCCTGACAGGCTTGTCTGCTCACCCGCCAGGATGGGCAGGGGCTGGGAACTGAGGCTCGGCTTCAGAGGTCAGACCCCACGGACAGGACTGGGGTTGGCTGTGTGAACACAGCCTGAAGGGGGCTAGTGCGCCACAGATAGCTGGGAGGGAGTCCGGGAAAAAGTCTGAAACTCCCCAAGAGGCAAGGAACCATTGTTTCAGGGTGCGCGAGGAGGGGGGATTCAGAGCACCGCCTAAATGAGCTCCAGAGATGGGGGCAAGCTGCGGCTATCAGTGCGGACCCCAGAGACGGGCATGAGACACTAATAGGGCTGCTGCTGCCGCCACCAAGGAGCCTGTGTGCAAGCACAGTCACTCTCCACACCTCCCGTCCTGGGAGCCTGTGTAGCCTGCCACTGCCAGGGTCCTGTGATCCAGGGACATCTTCCCCGGGAGAACACAGAGAGTGCCTCAGGCTGGTGCAATGTCACGCTGGCATCTGCCACCACAGGCTCGCACCACATTCCATACCCCTCCCTCCCCCCGTCCAGAGTGAGCCAGAGCCCCCGAATCAGCTGCTGCTTTAACCCCGTCCTGTCTGGGCAGGGAACAGATGCCCTCAGGTGACCTACACACAGAGGTGGGGCCAAATCCAAAGCTGAGCCCCTGGGAGCTGTGAGAATAAAGAAGAGAAAGGGAAATCTCTCCCAGCAGCCTCAGGAGCAGCGGATTAAATCTCCAGAGTCAGCTTGATGTACCCTGCATCTGTGGATTACCTGAATAGACAATGAATCATCCCAAAATTGAGGCAGTGGACTTTGTGAGCAAATGTAGACTTGGGGTTTCCTTTCTGCATCTAATTTGTTTCTGTTTTTATGTTTATCTTAGTTTAGTACTTAAAGCTTACTATAATTGGTAGATTTGTTTATTGATTTGGTTGCTCTCTTCCTCCTTTTTGTTATATAAATATATTTTATTTTCCCTTTTTGTGAGTGTGTATGTATATGCTTCTTTCTGTGATTAGGTCTGTATAGCTTTGCTTTTACCATTTGTCCCAGGGTTCGGTCTGTCCGTTTGTTTTTTTTTTTTAGTATAGTTTTTAGTGCTTGTTATCATTGGTGAATTTGTTTTTTGGTTTGGTTGCTCTCTTCTTTCTTTTTTTTATTATTTTTTTATTTCTTAATAATATTTTTTATTTTAATAACTATTTTATTTTATTTCCTTCTTTCTTTTTTTTTTCCTCCCTTTTCATCTAAGTCATGTGGCTGACAGGGTCTTGGTGCTCTGGCCTGGGGTCAGGCCTGAGCCTCTGAGGTAGGAGAGCCGGGTTCAGGACACTTGTCCACGAGAGACCTCCCGGCACCATGTAATATCTCCCAGAGATCTCCATCTCAACACTTACACATAGCTCCACTCAATGACCAGCCAGCTACAGTGCTGGACACCCTATGCCAAACAAAGAGCAAGACAGGAACAAAACACCACGCATTAGCAGGGAGGCTCCCTAAAATCATAAGTTCACAGACACCCCAAAACACACCACCAGATGCAGTCCCGCCACCAGAGAGACAATATCCAACCTCATCCACCAGAACACAGGCACCAGTCCCCTCCACCAGGAAGCCTACACAACACACCGAACCAAACTTACCCACTGAGGGCAGACACCTAAAACAATGGGAACTACGAACATGCAGCTTGTGAAAAGGAGACCCCAAACACGGGAGGTTAAGCAAACTGAGAAGACAGAGAAACATGCAGCAGATGAAGGAGCAAGATAAAAATCCACCAGACCAAACAAAAGAAGAGGAAATAGGCAGTCTACCTGAAAAAGAATTCAGAGTAATGATAGTAAAGATGATACAAAATGTTGGAAATAGAATGGAGAAAATACAAGAAATGTTTAACAAGGAACTAGAAGAACTAAAGAGCAAACAAACAATGATAAACAATGCAATAAATGAAATTTAAAATTCTCAAGAAGCAATCAATACCAGAATAACTGAGGCAGAAGAACAGATAAGTGACCCAGAAGACAAAATAGTAGAAATAACTACCACAGAGCAGAATAAACAAAAAAGAATGAAAAGAATTGAGGACAGTCCCAAAGACCTCTGGGACAACAGTAAACACACCAACATTCGATTAATAGGGGTCCCAGAAGAAGAAGACAAAAAAAAAAGGGACTGAGAAAATATTTGAAGAGATTATAGTTGAAAACTTCCCTAATATGGAAAGGAAATAGTAAGTCAAGCACAGGAAGGGCATTGAGTCCCATAAAGGATAAATCCAAGGAGAAACATGACAACACACATATTAATCAAACTATCAAAAATTAAATACAAAGAAAACATATTAAAAGCAGCAAGGGAAAAACAATAAATAACACACAAGGGAATCCCCATAAGGTTAACAGCTGATGTTTCAGCAGAAACTCTGCAAGCCAGAAGGGACTGGCAGGACACATTTAAAGAGATGAAAAGGAAAAACCTACAACCAAGATTACTATACTCAGCAAGGATCTCATTCAGATTTGATGGAGAAATTAAAACCTTTACAGACAAGCAAAGGTAAGAGAATTCAACACCACCAAACCAGCTTTACAACAAATGCAAAAAGGAACTTCTCTAGGCAGGAAACACATAAGAAGGAAAAGACCTACAATAATAAACCCAAAACAATTAAGAAAATGGTAATAGGAACATACATATTGATAGCTACCTTAAATGTAAATGGATTAAACGCTCCAAGCAAAAGACAGAGACTGGCTGAATAGATACAAAAACAAGACCCATATATATGCTGTCTACAAGAGACCCACTTCATACCTAGGGACACATACAGTCTGGAAGTGAGGGGAAGGAAAAAGATATTCCATGCAAATGGAAATCAAAAGAAAGCTGGAGTACCAATTCTCATATCAGACAAAATATACTTTAAAATAAAGACTATTAGGAGAGACAAAGAAGGAAACTACATAATGATGAAGGGATCAATCCAAGAAGAAAATATAACAATTGTAAGTATTTATGCACCCAACATAGGAGCACCTCAATACATAAGGCAAATGCTAACAGCCATAAAAGGGGAAATCGACAGTAACACAATCATAGTAGGGGACTTTAACACCCCACTTTCACCAATGGACAGATCATCCAAAATGAAAATAAGGAAACATAAGCTTTAAATGATACATTAAACAAGATGGACTTAATTGATATTTATAGGACACTCCATCCAAAAACAACAGAATACACTTTTTTCTCAAGTGCTCATAGAACATTCTCCAGGATAGATCATATCTTGGGTCACAAATCAAGCCTTGGTAAATTTAAGAAAATTGAAATCATATCAAGTATCTTTTCTGACCACAACACTATGAGACTAGATATCAATTACAGGTAAAAATCTGTAAAAAATACAAACACATGGAGGCTAAGTAACACGACTAAATGACCAAGAGATCACTGAAGAAATCAAAGAGGAAATCAAAAAATACCCAGAAACAAATGAAAATGAAAACATGATGACCCAAAACCTATGGGATGCAGCAAAAGCAGATCTAAGAGGGAAGTTTACAGCAATACAATCCTACCTCAAGAAACAAGAAAAATCTCAAATAAACAACCTAAACTTACACCTAAATCAATTAGAGAAACAAGAACAAAAAAACCCCCAAAGTTAGCAGAAGGAAAGAAATCATAAAGATTAGATCAGAAATAAATGAAAAGAAATGAGGGCAATGATAGAAAAGATCAATAAAACTAAAAGCTGGTTCCTTCAGAAGATAAACAAAATTGATAAAGCATTAGCCAGACTCTTCAAGAAAAAAAGGGAAAAGACTCAAATCAATAGAAGTAGCAATGAAAAGGGCGAAGTAGCAACTGACACTGCAGAAATGCAAAGGACCATGAGAGATTATTACAAGCAACAATATGCTAATAAAATGGACAACCTGGAAGAAATGGACAAATTCTTAGAAAGGCACAACCTTCCGGTGACTCAACCAGGAAGAAATAGAAAATATAAACAGAACAATCACAAGCAATGAAATTGAAACTGTGATTAAAAAGTTTCCAACAGACACAAGCCCAGGACCAGATGGCTTCACAGGTGAATTCAATCAAACATTTAGAGAAGAGCTAACACCTAACCCTCTCAAACTCTTCAAAATACAGCAGAGGGAAGAACACTCCCAAACTCATTCTACAAGGTCACCATCACCCTGATACCAAAATCAGACAAAGATGTCACAAAAAAAGAAAACTACAGGCCAATGTCACTGATGAGCATGGATGCAAAAATCCTCAACAAAATGCTAGCAAACAGAATCCAACAGTACATTAAAAGGATCATACACCATGATCAAGTGGGGTTTATTCCAGGAATGCAAGGATTCTTCAATATACACAAATCAATCAATGTGATACACCATATTAACAAACTGAAAAATAAAAATCGTATGATCATCTCAATAGATGCAGAAAAAGCTTTCAACAAAATTCAACAGCCATTTAAGATAAAAACTTCCAGAAAATAGGCATAGAGGGAAGCTTTCTCAACATAATAAAGGCCATATATGACAAACCCACAGCCAACATCATTCTCAATGGTGAAAAACTGAAACCATTTCCACTAAGATCAGGAACAAGACAAGGTTGCCCACTCTCACCAGTATTTTGGAAGTTTTACAAACAGTAATCAGAGAAGAGAAAGAAATAAAAGGAATCCAGATTAGAAAAGAAAAAGTAAAATTTTCACCCTTTGCTGATGACATGATACTATACATAAAGAATCCTAAAGACTAACAGAAAACTGCTAGAGCTGACCAATGAATTTGGTAAACTAGCAGCATGCAAAATTAATGCACAGAAATCTTTTGCATTCCTATACACTAATGATGAAAACTCTGAAAGAGAAATTAAGGAAACACTCCCATGTATCAATGCAACAAAAAGAATAAAATACCTAGACCAATCCAAAAATGGGCTGAAGACCTAAATAGACATTTCTCCAATGGAGATATACAGATTGCCAACAAACACGTGAAAGGATGGTTAACATCACTAATCATTAGAGAAATGCAAATCAAAACTACAATGAGATATCACCTCACACTGGTCAGAATGTCCATCATCAAAAAATCTACAAACATAAATGCTGGAGAGTGTGTGGAGAAAAGAGAAGCCTCTTGCACTGTTGGTGGGAATGTAAATTGATACAGCTACTATGGAGAACAGTATGAAGGTTCCTTAAAAAACTAAAAATAGAACTACCAAACGAGCCAGCAGTCCCACTACTGGGCATATAGCCTGAGAAAACCATAATTTAAAAAGAGTCATGTACCACAATGTTCACTGCAGCTGTATTTATAATAGCCAGGACATGGAAGCAACCTAAGTGTCAATCGACAAATGAATGGATAAAGAAGATGTGGCACATATATACATACATGTGTATATATGTATCCCATATATACAATGGAATATTACTCAGCCATAAAAGGAAATGAAATTGAGTTATGTGTAGTGAGGTGGAAGGACCTAGAGACTGTTATACAGAGTGAAGTAAGTCAGAAAGAGGAAAACAAATATCGTATGATAATACATATATATGGAATCTAAAAAAAAATAGTTTTGAAGAACCTAGGGACAGGACAAGAATAAAGACACAGACGTAGAGAATGGACTTGAGTACGTGGGGATTGAGAAGTGTAAGCTGGGACAAAGTGAGAGAGTGGCACGGAGATATATACACTACCAAATGTAAGACAGATAGCTAGTGGGAAGTAGCCACATAGCACAGGGGGATCAGCTCAGTGCTTTGTGTCCACCTAGAGGGGTGGGATAGGGTGGGTGGGAGGGAGGTGCAAGAGGGAGGGGAAGTGCTTTGTGTCCACCTAGAGGGGTGGGATGGGGAGGGTGGGAGGGAGGTGCAAGAGGGAGGGGATATGTATACATATAGCTGATTCACTTTGTGATACAGCAGAAACTAGCACAACATTGTAAAGCAACTATACTCCAATAAAGATGTTAAAAAATAAATAAATTAATTAAAACAATAAAAATAAAAAAACAAAATAGTACTTTTAGCTGAAAAAAACCCACAAAGTGATAAGAATGTTGGGGGAGGGGAGAGGAATAAGAACAAAGCATCCAAAAGCTCTGAGAAAAAAAATTTTAATTGGAGTCCCAGAAAAGGTAAAGAAAAAACAGGGTATAAGAAATATTTGAATATATATTGCCTAAGAATATTCCAGAAATGAAAACAGCAACAACAAAATCCCCCAAAAAATGCAGATTAAAGATGCTCAAAGAACCACAAGAAGAATAAAAGGAAAATAAAAGTAATATACACTTATTGTAGAAAATCTAAGCAATTCACATATCCCAAAATAAGAAAAATCAACATACTCATAACCTTGTGAAACAAAATATGTAATTAATGAGTTGTAAAGCCTTACCAGTCTTCTCTATGCACTTATAAGGTTTTTAAATTTTTTTGATATAGTAAAATCAATTTTTAAATATCTTAGTGAACTCCTTGGAGGAAGTATCTTTTTTGTTTCTAAATCTTCGCCCTAAAAATTCTAACAGCCTCAGAAGCTTAGATTTTAGCATAAGGAGAAATTGGGAGGATAATCCTATTTCCACTGGTCTGGGCATTAGGCAACAATCAATGTTCTAGTATATTTGTTCAGTGTTAAAACTAAATATACAAAAACTTTTATAACTTCAGAATTGGTAATAGTATCTGATAATAATATCTATGCATATCAACCTTGCATTTTGAAATATAGCTATATAATCTCATTACAAAATATTTCAAAGAACAATTCTAGGGTTTAAATTAGACCAGTGTTCTTAGCTAACAGTTCAAGGTGAAGACCGCTAAGGCAAAATTTTTAATACTTCATGGCTATTCCATCCTCTCCTCAATATAATTTTTTTAAATTTATAGTTATTCTATATATTTTTTCCTTTCTTCTTGGCTATAATAGTTATTCAGTTGAATTTAGAACTCTACTTTTCACAATATAATCTAGGTTTTGGAAAACTTAATAGAATGAAGAATGTTTATCTTGTACTTCACAGTGTCAGTTGAAACCAAATTGGCTTCAGTTTCCAAATCTTTTATCTCTAAAATATTTACAAGTACAATTCAAATTATAATCACCACTATTTTACTCTTTAGAGCCAGGCTGTCAGCCTAAAGAAAATAGATATTTTTAAATTTAGGAAAGCACCTTAAATTTGAACAATCTATCATCATATTTTAAAATAAAACCAGTGTATATAAAAAACAATGCAGGGCTTCCCTGGTGGTGCAGTGGTTAAGAATCCACCTGCCAATGCAGGGGACACAGGGTTCGAGCCCTGGTCCGGGAATATCCCACATACCGCAGAGCAACTAAGCTGTGTGCCACAACTACTGAACCTGCACTCTAGAGCCTGTGAGCCACAACTACAGAGCCTGTGTGCCACAACTACTGAAGCCTATGTGCCTAGAGCCCATGCTCCGCAACAAGAGAAGCCACCGCAATGAGAAGCCCGTCGACACAATTAGAGAAAGCCCGTGTGCAGCAACGAAGACCCAACATAGCCAAAAATAAATAAATTAAAAAAAAAGAATGCAGATAGATTTAAATAAATGTTAATAATGACAATCGAAAGAATATAAAAATTACTTTTAATGTATATTTCTAAATAATTTTTTAAATTAATAAAGTAAGCAATTATTGTCTTAGTAGACCTAAATGCTCCTTCATTTGGATGGTTAGTCTAAAACCTGAGAAGAAGCCATTGCTTCAGTAATCTGTATTTCTTCATAGTGATTAGTATACTCTCTTGCATATCACCCAAATATCTATTATATATAAATTAATTATACATACTTAATTATTAATACTTAATAACTATGGCTTTTTATGAAATTAAGTTGATACTAAATCACTATTTCATTGCTGCTAAAATAGTAGTGAAATTTTGTTGATGAACAGATATAAAGTAAAACTAAATTCAGAATTTATGAGTTTTAATAAATAAATGGGTAAATAGATGTTTACTAAATAAAAACATGCACCCATATATGGATATATGCATGTAAATTTGTATATGCATATATTTATTTGCATGATGTTTATTATATAGAGAGACATAGAAAAACTAAATTCTGAAATAATGGATTTTGGAGATTATGTGTATATATATACACACATCTCTGAATATTTAGAATATATACATATGATTATATATCAATATGTATTTTTACTACAAAACGTTTTTAGGTAAGAATTACATGCCAATAATCTTTTGGACACTAGATGTCACTAGAGTAAAGGAGAAACTAACAACCACAACTAAAGCTGTTCTAGAATAATTTCCAAAGGAGAATATGTAGCAGGGTTTTGTTTAAGATTTTGTATATTCCTTATTTTTAAAGGATTTAAAACTCAAATATTCAAATTCATACCTGGAAGAAATGTCACATGGACTTCGGTGGAAGTGATTATCTCCTCTGTTCTCTACCCCCAAGTCAAGGGAAAAATCAGATGTTAATTTTTGCCTATTCAATAAGACCTTGAAGAGAGTTAGGCTTGGTCTTAAAATTCAAGCCTACTGACATCATTGCAGGCAACTTGCCACTTTAAGAAGGGATCTGTGCTTTCCTCTCAAAGAGCAGGGTCTTGGAGCAAGAGTGGAAGCCGATGCAAGGTGATCTCGGTGAACTGCTTCTTGCTCTTAAGCATAATGGATCCTCAGACATCTCAAGGAGAACAGATCCCCCGAAGTCACTTTATCTCATACGTAGACTTAAAAATTCTAGGCGTGAGTACCCTAGGTATTGTTTCTTAGACTTTTTTTCTTTTGTTTTGATTACACTTCACTTTCAAGAAAAATCTGATGGGTTTTAAACTATTTACTTATATCCTTAAATCAGGATTATCTATGGGTGATACTGTAACCATAAAGCTGTTACAGACAATAAAAATACTCACTTAAAAAGCTCATTTCTGTCGATGGCTCTGTTGGTTTGGGGGTCGATTGCATAGACAGTCAAGTCACACTTTGTGTAATCTTCTAGAGAAAAGGCATCGCCATGCCGGCGAGCTCCAACGTTCTCTACCACAACCTTGGCACCAGGAATTTGCTCCTGAACATAGCGATCCAAAATCCTGTAAATCAAACAAAGCACAAACATGACATTCTGACAGGCTCGCTGAGGAAAAAAATCACCTTCAACCTGGAATGACATTTAGTAAATGAAAAATGATGACAGCCTGGTTTTTGTTAATGGTTACTGAATATGAACTCTTGAAAAAAGTTCTCTATATATTTAGAGTGTTTAACTCCCAATGACGCTAGAAGCTGAATAAGGTAGAAAGAGGTCATCAACCATGTCATATTTAAGTCTGGACTTTTAAAATTTATACCATTTGAGCTTTCACATGGCTCATGAGAAATGCCAACTATGTTGTACAAATAAAACTGTCTATGCTTTATGGGAACCATGGGGTCTTAGAACTCTTGAGTTCATATGGTTGGTGTTATAAATTACACCTTCCACCAGATTTTGTGATATGTCAAGGTGCAACAGTAGGATACTTTTTTTTCTTAAGAGTGTAAAGACCCTTAGAGCATTATAACAGTGAGAATGTAGAGATATTTTGCTTTGTCAGGTTTAACAGGTTAAGATAAAAATATTGTATTCTGGGCTATCTTAATTTTGTAAAAAGACTATGACTTCTTATAACATAATTAGTTGAAAGTAAGTATTTCTTCCTGGAAAGGCAGGAAGTTACTTCTTTCTCTATCAAAATAAAGTTCCAAACTAAGTATTTCAGAAAAACAGTAGATGCATCCCTTTTGTGTCACAAAGATGAATCACGTAGACTTTGAATAAAACCAAATTACACTTACCTTTTTTAAAAAGAATCATAACTTATACCTTGAATATTAACAAGTAGGATTTCATTTTATTTCAAGTTTATATTTTATTTTATCACTGGTTTCAATTTATTTTACAGCTATATACGCCTATTACAGAAAATGTTACTTTCCAAAGCTGTGCTATTGAAATGTCTGTGCTTTACTATCTGATAAAATTAGGTCATTTATGGTCATTCTCTGTTGATAACCTCTTCAACTTCAACCACATCTTTGTGTTAAGGATACCTGAACAAAATTGGCATGTGATTGGAAACATTTATAGCAATTCTATTTAGCATACAGCACATAAGAAAAAGTACACAACAAAACTTTCAATTCAATAATATATTTCATATGTCCCAGCTGGGCTTATATTTTTTAACAGATTTTCATTGGTTTGATATCAGCACCATACCTGATACATATAATATACTCAGTTCACATGGAATAAATGAGACAAAAGAGAATAATATTAATGTAGGGCTAAAAAAGTGACTGTGGGTAACAGATAATGGAGTTTTAATCCATCACCAAGTTGGGAAACCATCAGGGCGATGGTGAGAGTGCAAGCTGACATCTGGGGTCTTTATGGATGTGAATCAACTATTGCTAAATAAAGTCAATCCTCTCTAAGAACACACCATTACTTTCGCCATGTATAATTTTATCAAATTCTTCAGTGTCCAAGTATGGCAAATATTATTTTTATTTTATTTGCTCAGACCCAACACCTAGGAGTCATATTGTTTCTTACCTTTTCTCATACATCCAATCCATAACAAATTTGGTAGGTTGTACCTTCAAAAATATACCCCTAACTTAACCCCTTCCTATATCCATACCTACCACCAGTCCAAGCCACATTGATCTCTCTCCTGGACTACTGTTCTAGACTTGTAACTTGTCTCCTGATCTCCCACTCAACAATCTTTTAAAACTTAAGCTAGAATGTTATTTCTCTGTGTAAAACATTTAAAGCAATGCTGCCCAAAAGAAATACAATGAAAGTTACACATGTAAATTCAAATTTTTTGTAGCCACATTAGAAAATTAAAAATAAAAATGGTGAGATTAATTTATTTAACTAAATCTATCCAAAAATGATCATTTCAGTATGTAATCCATATAAAAATATTAAGGAGATATTTTATTTTCTTTTTTGTACTAAGTCTTTGAAATCTGGCGTGTATTTTACACTTACAGCACCTCTCATTTGGAACTGTCACTTTTCAAGCACTCGATAACCACATGGAACTAGTGGCTACTATATTGGACAGTTATAAGGATTTTCTATCTTATGCAGAGTAAACTGTTAAATCCTTCAAGTGGCCTATGAGATCCTATATAACTCATTCCCTACCTTGACATCTATATCTTGATATGACCAGTATGCCCCTTAATCTTGATTTTCATATCTGTGGTGTCCTCTTTCTGGGATAACTCCCTCCACCCCTAACCCTCCCCACATCACCACAGACCCATGACTTTCTCCCTCACTTCTCTCAGGTTTCTGCTCAGCTTTCATCTTATTAGAAAGGTTTTCCTCAATCATCCTATATGAAATAGTACTTCTCTTTCATATTTTTATACTGTTACTTTTATTTGTCTTTATCATAGTTATCACTACTTAGCATCACATTATAAATTAATTTATTATTCTTATTCTATTTGCTGTTTTCCCCCAACAGAATGTAAGCATCATGGGGACAGGGACTTTGCTTTAGTTCACTGTTAAATCTACAGTGCTTACAACCAGGAACTACTCTTTTTTTTTTTGCGGTACGCGGGCCTCTCACTGCCGTGGCCTCTCCCGCTGCTGAGCACAGGCTCCGGACGCGCAGGCTCAGTGGCCATGGCTCACGGGCCCAGCCGCTCCGCGGCATGTGGGATCCTCCCGGACCGGGGCACGAACCCGTGTCCCCTGCATTGGCAGGTGGACTCTCAACCACTGCGCCACCAGGGAAGCCCTACCCTTTTTTTAATGACTAAATTGCCAGCTTTAAGATATGGATATTAGGAATCAAAAAGTTTAATTTCCCGGCCCAAGACCTCCTAGTCACTGGTGGGCCAGGGCTTGAGCCCAGGTCCTCTGAATTCAAAAGGAACAGCCTTCCTAGGAAAAAAAATATTAATATATATTACTTGGGAATTTCACACAAGATGTTCCCCAATGTGTTTTCCTATAGGAGTTTGAATAGAATAGATATTGCATTGTAACTTTTTCTCTCTACAAAGTATAATGCTCTAAAATTAGGAGTTGCTAACTTAGAGCCCTCAGGCTAAATCCAGCCTACTACCTCTTTTTGGTACTCAGCTGTCTACCTTGGCTATATGTATGTTTTCATTATGCCCTCCCCATCCCCTCCCGGCCACCCCAAGACACTGAGAATGAGCGTTTTGGGCTTCATGGTGCTGGATTAGATCTAACAGTCTTTATCTCTACTTCCATCTTCCATCTACTAAAGTAGCTTTCAAAAAGGAATCATAATGACTACATACTATATGATTCCAAGGGTATTATGTTCTGGAAAAGCTAAAACTATGGATATAGTAAAAAGATCACTGATTTCTGGGGGTTAGTGGGGAAGGGAGGTTTGAATAGATGGAGCATGGAGGATTTTTTAGAGCAGTGAATTTATTCTGTATGATACTACAGTGATAGATACGTGTCTCTATACATTAGTCCAAACCACAGAATGTACAACACCAAGAGTGAACCCTATGCAAATTATGGATTTGGGATGATTATGACGTGTCAAACTAGGTTTGTTGATTATAACAAATGCACTACTCTGGTGTAAGATGTGGATAGTGAGGGAAGCTATATGTGTGGGGGAAAGAAGTATATGGGTATTCTCTGTATCTTCTACTCTATTTTCCTATGAACATAAAAGTGCTCTGAAAAATAAAGCCTCTTTTTTTAAAAAGAGATCCAAAGTTGTTGTGCTTAAGAATCTCTAAATTAACACAGATTGTAAAAAAAAAAAACAACTATAAAAGGGAATCTGGCATGTGCCTGCTGTGCTTACTGCACTAGCAAATTTATGTTTAATTCTATCAAAAGCAACACAAGATTGACATCCTTATTCCAGTTTTCAAGATGAGAAAATGTGGTCCTAAGTGTTAAATATCTTTCTCAGAGGTCACACAGCTATAATAGGATTCAAACTTTTTTATTTGAATCCATAATCTGAGCTCCATTACTAAACTATGCTCTTTTAATAGAACATGCAAAAACTCTGGCATCTCTCTGCCTTACCCTACTGACTTTGGATCACTAACCTCATTTGTATAGGATATCTATTATTCATTGAATGTTCACAATTTCCATTGTCCTAGATGGCTTATATTATTTAGTTCTCACAACAGTTCTATGACAGGAGTTTTATCTGGTCAACAAGTGGTGAAAATGAGTCTGGGGAAGATTAAATTATTTGTCCAAGCTCATGTTTCAAAACCAGTATTATATGAAGTCAAAGCTCCTTTCACAGTGATATATTTCTCTCAAGACTTGAAAGATGCCTGATTTTTCTCTTTCATATCTTCATATCCATGTAAGAGGAATAAATCATATAATTGCTATGAAATTATACTTTTACATTGCCATTTTTTCCAGTTTTTATAAATTTTGTCTCAATATGAAGAAAAGGGCATCATGATTTTGCTTGTATAACATTTTCATTCAGTAAAATGCATCAAATGCTTACTATATAACTGGAATTATGGTAGTGAAAAGTAGATTTCCTATCCTTATGAAGCTTATATTAAATTGATATAAATATAAACATTAAATAATGCTTTGAACAAAAGCAGAACAAAGGCTTAGAGGTTGAGAAGAGTGTCATCTATTTTGGATAGGGTAATCAGAAAAGCCTGCCTCGATAGATGACATTAAAGCAGCTAAGAGACAGGCATAATTCTAACTTTTTTCAGGTGTAATCAGCTATTATTTTAATAAAGGTTAAGCATGTGTAAACCACTTTTGCAGAAGTAAACAAGACACTGTGTGATTGCTATTCTACACTTAAATGTTGATAATCACCTCTTTCATAGGACATTTTAAATTTGGTGAAACTAACAAGTAATGGTTGCAAAGCACATATGCTTTTATTACAGGAGAGTCTCTCATGCCTTAATCAGTGCCTATTGTATTTTACTTCACACATAATTACTAAAAGGTTAGCTGTATGACTATCTGAAGCTTCTTCTGGCAACTTGGAAGTGTAAGATATTTTGCTCAAAGAGACAAATTGACAGTAATTGACATCTGTCAACATGAACTCAACAGAAGACAAGAGATAACTAACAAATACAACTATAAAATTATTAAATGACGGAAGGCTAGGTTAGGGTAGTTAAGAGTGAAATAGTAAAGACATTTTAATAATCCTTGATAACATTTAGAATATTAGAGAACTGTGAATTCATAATCACAGTTTGAGTCAACAATAACATATTCAGCCATGTACAGTGTACACACTGTTCAAAAGGCAGAGGGGAATGACATACATTTTAGAATAATTTAAATATATGTTGTTTAAAATTAGCAATCTTAGTTTTTAAAAGAATAAGCTTTAGCCATCTAGATACATCACTTTGAGAAACAGCATTCCCCAGACTAGCTGGATTACTGAGATAATGAGCTTTTTCAAGAATCTGGGGCCACAAAATCAAGACATATACTCAAATAATTAAGTTATGATTTATTTGTTATATGCAGCATTTTGAGTTTATGTTGACCCATCAGTCAAAGCATTCTGAATAATGAGATCTTCTCACATCTAATTTTCATTCCTATTTGAACGTACTCTTAGAATCTTCACATATTCCAAATGAAGCTACCGATTTCAATAAGAGTGAGCTAAATTGTTTTTAAGAAGGTATTATAAAATAAATGTTTAGTCTGAACACTATAATAATTAAAATGACTTAATTCAATAAAAACTATAGCCATATGAAAATAAACATATAAGTAAAGAAAAACCATTACTCTGTAAGTTCTTCTATCTTTCTTTCCACTATAGTAGGGGGTACATTAGAAACAATGACTTGCATATCCAGCTGATTGACCACAGAGACCTGAAAGAAGAAAAAACAGAATTCATTTGGCTTTTACTCATTAGCATTTCTATAATCAAAAATTAACATCTTTCCTTCCCTACTATGCATAGTGGTTTCCCATTTATAAATTTAGGAATAAATGATATTTCTAGCTACACAATCTCTACTAGGTATGTTGAAGCAGGTTGAGAATGACAGACTAATTGTTTACTTAGAAGTTATAGAACCCTAAGTGACTTCGACTGTTGTTGGTTTTGCGTTTGTTTTCTTGGCTTTTACAAAAGCATAAACGAAGGTGGTTTTGTATGTTTCTTTAATTGGGTTATTTAAGAACACTCAGAAAAATGGAAAACCCAGCTTTTAGATTTTATAAATCCTAAGAGATCATTTATTCATTGTGACTAAGAGTCTGGGATATGGATAGTTAGAATAATTCATTCCATGAAATCACCATATACAGAATTCATGTCTGCTTTAGCCAACTTTATGTTTGTGTAGCTAAAGAGATATATACATACAAACTTACAGAAAGGGCTAAGATGAACTAATTTAACAGCTGTTTATGAATCCATTCTTTCATGTAACATTTACAGAGTCCATTCTATGTTCTAATTTAGAAAAATGGAATAAAAACAATAGCATTTATTCTCTGCTTACAATGTATCATTTACTGTTTTTCTCAATGCTCTACAGAAATTAGCACTCATGTAATTCTATAAATCACCGTATCAGGTAGTTATGACTATCATTCCAATTTTTAAATATGAAAACTAATAAAACAAAGAGCCATTAATAACCTGGGCCCAAATAAGCATCATCTCCAGAATATGTGATCTTTACTATTACCCAATACAGATGTAAAAAATGTAAAGTCAAATCATACACTGTGCTGCACATACATTACACAATTAAAATTCTGTAAATGCATATACACCAGGACCATGAATTGGATACTCTGGATTAGGTATATTTAGCACCATATATCTGAATATAATTTATACTAGGGAATAACTTCATGTTTATATATATTTTTGATATAGGATGCAAATATAGTTGCCCATAGATGCCCTATCAGGAGTCACAAACTCAAATGTTTTCAGGGACCAGGCAGGTAACCTAAATGAGTGAAGTAGCCAAAAGTATGAAATAATAGGGAGAACTGGAAGTCTCTCAAATCAGAGAGCATACAACTCCTCTGAAGAGGTCAGCTACTACTCATCTCTAATGAATGTTGCCATGTGGGAAAACAGGTGCAGATTTCCCGGGGTTTTCCATTTTTCAGGAAAAGAAATACTATGTGAAATATTTACAACTAATTTGAAATCTTTCAAACCATTTTGTGGGCCTAATAATTCATGTCTGCCCACTAGCCAGGTGTCTATCTTATTATCACCTGTGAGCAAATCGCTAACATTGGCAGTTCCAATCCTGTATGCCTAACTCATTACAGGCATCTGGGATCAAATGTTTAAATTTCCCTTAAACATGTACATGAATCTTGATTGTGTCTCCACACACACAAAAAAAATCGAAGTTCATTAGAATTAGGGATTATCACAGATTTTCTGTAATTTTGTCTTTTTATCTTTTTGTATTGGTCCTGAATAAAAAAACAGACAGAAATTACATATAAGGTTTTTTTGTTTTGTTTTCTGTTTTTTGTTTTAGTTTTTAGTAGTAAAAGTACATGGTAAAAATCTCTAGAAAAATATATATGAGATTTGTGCAAATGTGTTTCCTTTCTTCCTTCCTTTGCTCTCTTTCTTCTTTCTTTTCTTCCTTCCTTCCTTATCTTTTTTTCCCTTCCTTTCAACATTGGACCAGGAAAGGTAAAAAAAAAAATTCTGGTCAAAAACAAACAGCCTGGAACAAATAGTAATCATGGACTATTTTCTCAACAAGAGTAGATTTCTCAACTTCCTCTGGAGTTTAGTGGAACCGTATGGTGGAGTTTTGACCAATGGAAAGTTAGTGGAAAGGAAGAAATAAATATTCTTAAATCTGCCTCATGAGTGAACTTCCCCTTTCTTTCCCAATCTCTATCTGAATAAAGAGGCCATAGAGAAGGGCACAGAAACATTTGCAAGAGAGCTGTCAAGAACACTACCCAACCATATATGCTCTCATTGTTGTGTCATGTGAAAGAAAAATAAAACCTGTTAGTTTAAACCACTGAAATTTTAGAATTTTCTGTTACACAATCAGCCTACCAAGACAAACACCCAGGAACTTATTACACACAGCTGTTAGATTTTCACTAACTGTAGAACAACGAAAAACTAGAATGTTAGTTATATTTGGTGCAGGGAAATGGCAAAATTTCCCCTTGTGTACATAAGTTCTGAGTTTTGGAAGTTGATTTACAAGTAAACTGTTGGAATGCAATCAATTCAAGTGCTAGGGACTCTATTTGGAAGCAAAATTTGGCCTTGCAGATATAAGTAACTCTATCATTTGCGTTTAAAGGACTGTCAGTACTTTCTCTTTATTCAGAAGGATAAATTACTTCAAAAGGAATTTTTAATTTGTTAAACAAAATGAATTAAGATTTAAGGTCCTCTGGAATATATACATATTAAGCTTACAATTTATCAAAAATATTTTCTGAACTTAATTATTTTGAAAACATGCTTTTGTACTCTTAAAATAAAACAATAATGTATTTCTAATTCTGATAAGATACAAAACTCAGACTGCATTTAACTACAAAAGTAGTTTTCTTAGATTTACCTATAAATAGTTAATTTAAAATTTAAAATCTCCTTAAAGTATTGACATATTATTCATGTAGAAGGTACATAGTTTAACTATGAAAATGAAGACAATAAGCTATTATAGCTTAAATTTTGATCTTTCAAAAATATTATATGTCCCTGAATCATTGGTTTCTTATACCATCTATAGCAAAGATATTTATATGTTTAAGATTACTAGACTTTATTTATGTTACTTTTCTAGTATAGCCTTTATGCAAATACTTTCAGAAATACACATCAGTGTATTATACTAAACACTTAAAAAATTCTACTTTAAAGTTGCTTCACTTAATTCTTTATGCCTTAATTACTAATGAAAGTTTTTCCAAAAAATTATTTTTATCATTTTTGGGATTGATCTTTGTAATGGATTAAAATTACTAGGTATTGTAAAAAGGAAAAAGGAAAAGTAACATTTGTGCAGCACATAATTCCAAAAACAGAGGTTATCAATTTACATACTTTATTACTTCTAAATCCTTTTAATTCTTTCTCATAAACCTCTTATAACTCCCCTTTTTTGTATTCATTCTCATATAGTTTAGATAGGCAGTCCAATAGAAATATAATGTGAGACACAAAAACATGTCAGATACATAATTTTCAATTTTCTGGTAATCACAATAGAAAGATAAAAACTAGTGAAATTAATTCAATAATACATTTAACTCAATATATTATCATTCCAACATGTAATCAATCTAAAACAACTTATTAAGGAGACTTTTTACTTTTTTTTTTTCATGTTAAGTCTTTGAAGTCCAGTGTGTATTTTACACAGTACATCTAAATGCAACCTAGCCACATTTCAAGTGCTCGGAAGCCACAGAGCTAACGTATTATACAGTGAATAGAGACCCACACAATTTACTGCTTGGATTGGACAATATCTCTCCTGTCTCTGGTACCACCTCACTTTTCTTGAAAAAAAGAGGTACCTTAAGAACTTTTTAAAGATAATTGTGTATATTTTCTTCAATACTCCACCAAAACTCAAGTGGAAGCTTCTTCAAGGTGAGTTTCAATGTGAAATCTAAAACCATGTTCAGTTACATTAAAATACATTTATCTGTCTTGCACTTTGAATGGATTTTTTATCTTTGAATTTTTTTTAACATCTTGCATTGGTCATTTGGAAAATATTGGTTCACTGAATATTGCAGATTTTTCAAATGTTGACACATTTCATTATACAATATCAAGAAAAAAAATCAAATTCTTTAATATGACCACTGATCTCATCAGAAAAGTCTTTGAGTAATGGGGAAGCTGTCAAGTTCACAGTAGTGAATACATGCTTCCCAATATTCTAATTTGTGCTTGAAGGCTTGAATGTCATCATTAACAATAAATACTGTCAGTTGTTTTCCTTGAATTGACAGTCTCACCTTATTCATTTTTGTGTAAATGCCTATCAAATATTCAAGTCTGAATAACCGTATTTTATCTCTGAGTTATTTTTTCAAATAAAAAGCTATTCCTTGAAAAAAGCAGCTAATTCAACTTGCATAGAGCTTTTCTCTCAGACAACCATGATACTTCCATACACACCAGAAGTGCTTTATACCTACTTCCTATTTCATTACAGAAAATATTGAAAAAGTATTTAGTCAAGAGTAGACATTGGTTAAAATTAATGTTTTACTGCGTTAGTAAGGGCATTCTTAGTTGAAACAGGCTTTCTTTTTTTCTGTTTATGTATGGCTATGAAGCATACAATGGCAGCAGCAGAGCAAATGCAACATGGTAAAAAGGCAAATCATGTCCTAGTATCCTTATTAAAAGAGATTTGATCTCATGGGCCCTGAAATGATTTGGAGGATCCTCAGGTTTTCATGGACCACACTTTGAGAACTGCTAACCTGTATTGTAAGAGAGGGGCCATTCACTCACTGAACTCATAGGCATTTAGTACTCACTCAGTAACAGGAATTATTCTAGGTGCTTGAGATAACATCAGGGATTTAAATAAATAAATAACATGTCCTCATGGAGTTTTTCTGAGGAAAATCCATGAATATAAGTCTTTTGAAAAAAGAAAGCAATAAAGCGATGTAAAATGACACAGTATGTTGCAATATTAACTAGGATGGTGAGAGTAGGCTTCACTGTGAAATACATTCTTGCAAATATTTAGAAGAGATAAAGAGAGCTAGTCCTGAACACGTTTGGGGGAAAAGCATTCTAGGTAGAGCCATTGCAAAATCTCTAAAGTGAGAGCATTTCTGGCTATTTGAGGAACAGCAAATTGGCCAATATTATTGGGTTTGAAGGAGTCAGAGGGAGAAGAGTAGAAAACAGATCATTGGAGGCCAGATTACCAAGGGTCTCATAGTCTTTTATAATGATCTAAGTAATTTCTCTGAAAGAATTGGGGTGATATTAGAAAATTCTGAGCAGAGAAATAACAGGACCTGAATTACATTTTAAGATATCACTTTACTTGCTATATTAAAACCAGACTTTAGCAGGGCAAGCGTGGAAGCATGAGAGCAAGTTAGTGAGTTTGCACAATGACACAGGTGAGTTATGATGATTGTTCAACCAAACTGTAACAGAAGTTTTGGAAAATGTGCCGATAACACACATATGTAGCATATGTATCTTATAGTACATATATATACACAACATTATTTACTGAGGAATTAAATGTGTGGTTGAGTAGAGAAAGGAATTAAGAAATTTTTAGCCTAAAGAATTCAAAGTTCACTTGGTCATCAAGCGAAACTGGGAAGATTATAGGTGGGAGAGATGTGATGAGGGAGAGGAGTTCAGCTTAGGAAACATAAATAGATCTTTAGTACATATTCAAGTGTAACACTGCATGTACACTTGGACATTTGAATTTGCTGTTCAGGAATGAGCTTTGGGGTGAAGATATAAATTTGACATTTTCTAATATATAGACGATATATATATACATATATATATAGATATAGATATAGATATTTTTTTTTTTTTGCGGTACGTGGGCCTCTCACTGTTGTGGCCTCTCCCGTTGCGGAGCACAGGCTCCGGATGCACAGACTCAGCGGCCATAGCTCACGGGCCCAGCCGCTCTGCGGCATGTGGGATCTTCCCAGACCGGGGCACGAACCCGTGTCCCCTGCATTGGCAGGGAGATTCTCAACCACTGCGCCACCAGGGAAGCCCTATAGACGATATTTTAAAGTTGTTGGACTGAATGAGTTTACTGAGTCAGTGAGTGCAGATAGAAAAGAGAATTAACGTCCAAGCTCTACGGAACATTGACTAAAAGGTCAGGAGCAGAAAATAAACCAGCAAAAGAGGTTGAGAAGGAATGAACAGTGAGGGAAGAGAAAAATAAGAGCATGGTGGCCTGAAAGCCTAGGAAAGGTAATTATCAATCAAGTGCTGCTGATGGTTCAAATAAGATGAAGACTGAAATTACCAGTGCATTTAATAAGTGAAAGCCATTGATGATGCTGACATAAGCAATTCTGGGTGAGTGTTGGGAGAGGAATTTTGATTCAAGAGGGTTTAAGAGATTAGATGGTGAGAAATTAGAGTTGGCACTAACAATGAATTTTTCTGGAAAGAGGAACATAGAAATGGAGTGGTAGCTGGAACGAGATGTAGGTCAAGAGGGTTTTTTTTTTTAATAATTTTTGAAGCTAGGAAAAATAGCACAGTTATGGGAATAATCAAATAAAGAGGGGCTATTGTTACTGATAATGTATAAAAGAAGTAGGAGAGTTGCTGAAACAGTGTCCTAGCGCTGGTGAGTAGAATTGGATCTGTTGCACATGTGGAGGTAATGGCTCCAGATAAAAGCATAGAGAATTGGGCTTCCCTGGTGGCGCAGTGGTTAAGAATCCGCCTGCCAGTGCAGGGGACACGGGTTCGAGCCCTGGTCCTGGAAGATCCCAGATGCCGCGGAGCAACTAAGCCTGTGCGCCACAGCTACTAAGCCTGCGCTCTAGAGCTTGCGAGACACCACTATTGAGCCTGCGTGCCACAACTACTGAAACCCACATGCCTAGAGCCCATGCTCTGCAACAAAAGAAGCCACCACAATGAGAATCCTGCGCACCGCAGTGAAGAGTAGCCCCCGCTCGCCACAACTAGAAAGTTGTAGAAGTATCTTTTTAAATGCTTTATCTTTCAGTGAAATAGGATGCCAGTTTATTAGGCAATTGTGAGGATGAGGAAGCGTTGAGGATTGTGAGAGAGAAGCTCTTCTAGGAGAGAAGGAACATGAATGGACCAAGAAATACAATGTGGTTACTGGACAATGTAAGAGCTCACTTGGGGGCTTTCATCATCAATTTAAAGTAAGACTAACTATATAATTGTACATGTTTTTGCAGGCATCCAGCATGGATATAGGTCTGGAGAAAGGAGAAAGCTGGAATTAACAAGAGTTATGTTTTTTCCAAGTGAGTGTGATGTAGGGAAAGAGGGCAAGGAAGTTGCATTTTTATGTGATTGAGTGCTTGTAATAATTAATAATGTACTATAAATCTGGCAAGCAGGAAAGAGAAAACATGACGAGTAGAGGGAAAATGAAAACATAGTAGGCTAAACAGGAAATAGACTGAAGGTCTTGGTGGAGATAGAAGAGTGCTGCAGTTAGCTGAACACACTTAGTATTATGGTCAAAGAATGGGAGGTTTGAAATGGAGGTTACAGAGGGGGTGCCGTAAGTGGTAATGGCAAAAATAACTCACGTTTTAAGTGGTTGCAGTAGGATGGAGAGTAAAGCCATTGGAGGAAGGGCATTCAAGAGATTGTGAGTTCAGAATATTGGAAGAATCATCTCTGCATATAATGAAATTGCTCAAACTTAGGACAGGAGGATTGTTGGAGAAAGTAACAGTAACTCAGGAGGGGAACTCATTGAGATATGTTGGGGATTGACCCAAGGCTTGGGAGATCCCAGCAATAGAGTGAGGCAGCGAGTGACAGTCAGATGATGAAAATCAAGGCTGATTCCTAGGAAGGAGGGTCTAGAAGCAGTGATGTTGTACATTGAGGATCCTACTCCAGCAGTGGATAGTACGAAGTCTGTGACAAACAAAAACAGAAAAGAATACAAACAAAAGCTACTGCTTGAGAAGGCAGCAGTAGAAGTAGCAGCCTCAGGGGAAAACCAGATTTGCATTAAGTAAGAAAGTTCTATCTAAATTAAAAATCATATCTTCACTCACCTTTACTAAAAATTTTTCAATGATTTCCCATTATTTTAAGAAAAAGTTCTAATATTTTTAATATGGGCTACATCTTTTATTGATATATGGACCACCTACTTCCATCTCCAGCCCTGTCTCTCATTCACTTTCTCTCCCTCACTCTCCCAAGCTGAGTAAATATCAGTCATTCAGAACTGTCATGATTTCCCTTCCTTCTTGGTTCTGGCACGTGTTGTTCCCTCTGCTTAAATCTTATTTCTCTACGTCTCCCTTCTCTTGATTGAAAGGATTTCTGATTTTATAATAAATATCATTTTGCTAGGAAGGGGTTTCTCATATACATATTGTGGTTAATAAATATATCACATTATGTTTACCTTAAATTTTATCTTTCTAAATATATTTTGGATAATTTTAAAGATATACTTTTAAATTTCCTCATAATAGTTTAGAGTCCAAATGAGAAATCTATAAACTTCACATTGCTTATGTACATATTACATATATAACCTATAGTTATGTTTTGTTTATGTTATTGTAATATTTTAATTATATAATATTTTAATTATATAGTGTAGTATCCTTATTATGTTGTCTTAAAGACCACAATGTGCGTATCTTAAATAACAGGAGAGAAATGACAACATTATTTTATATAAGGTTTACAGATCTTATTTTGATCAGAAAATCTATGCCAACCTTAATATCTTCTATGTCAAAAGCGTTTTGGCTTAGATTGGCCTTTGTTTATTCTATTGCAGCTTTACTGTTATAAATATAAAGAGTGTTCTGGTCTTCATTTCCACCACAATTATGGTGATTGGTCTTCACCATTACCTAAGAAAAATTTGATTGAGTCTGCATCTATTTGATGGTTAATATTGTCCTGATAACTAGATTAGGAGAACAGTGAAGACTGAAGATTTAGTAAGGTATAAACAGCAAAAGAAAAATTATACTTGATTTTGCCTTTATGTGACAAGTATTTCCAATAGTAATGATAATTATAACTTTTACTAATTTCATCAGAAAAAAGTCTAAATAATCCACACTTCCAAAGTTGGTAGCAATTCCATAGGATAAATGCTTTGGTGTTGAGTATTTTGAATAAATGCCAGTATCAGACTGCCCTTGGTAATAACCCACCACTGACCTTGTGTACAGCCTAAGAAAAAGTCAGAGTAGAAAAGTGATATTATTGACTGAAGCCAGATATAACTCTGTCAAGGATCACCAATGTCATCAGTGGGGATTTTGGTAAAACAAGGAAGTCACCTCTGCTGGATCATGAATTTGCTCTAATACATTTCCTTTTGTTTTCTTAATTACAAAAGGCCTAAAAGTAAACAGTAATAAAAATTTCATACATTTTAATTTCTACAGCACAACTCTGTGAAGCATTTTAAAATTTTAAGTAGCTCCAGCCAACTTTATATTAAAATTGAGATCTGTAGACCAAACAGAAAACCAGTGCTTAAGACATTGCTGTCACAGTCATGTTTAAAAACATATGGTACATTTCCAAAATGTCAGGAAAAAAAAACAAACCATAAGGTATTTTTTAATATTCTAAACTATACATATTAACAACCTGGATGAAAATTAATCACATTCATGTTCTGGAAGATCTATTTCAAACATTTAAAAGTTCTAGGAATTAAAACACTGACCCCTGGTTAGTACTTGCATGTGCCCACCTATCTGAAGTTTTATCTACTCACAAGAACATCTGCTTTGCCACTTAGGCCCTTCCCATAGTCGTCAGTTGCAATGACTTGAAACTTGAAGTAAGACCTCCTCATATTATGGAAGAGCATAGCCGTTTTAATAAGCCCTGTGTATGTTTCCACCACGAATCCTTCTTTTCCCTCTTTAACTGGTGGTATTATGAGTCTGTATGCCATGGCACTATAATTGCCGGTATCTTTATCAGTAGCCTAGGAGGGAAAAAACACAGGTTATAAATAAGCAGGAAAAAAATAACCTTTGTTAAAGGGCTTATTTATGTTTGTAAGACAGTTTGTATTTCTTGTGTAATAATAACACAATAAAGCCCTCCTAAGGTTATATTTTTCTAGATGCTGCTATATAGATTTATAGACTTTGTGTACACAGGGTTGAATGGCTATAATGAGAAGGATAATGACTATGAAACTGTGAATACAAGGGACAGAGACACTAACTCAGTCCAGTTGGTGAACCAAGTGTTTTGATTGGCATGTTTCATGGGTTCAACTCTGGGCTGAGATCCAAAATGGTTTAAGGATGAAACTGTTTACCTAAACATTGTCTTGTGTAATAGGCATAGCATGTGATTGTGCTTTTGATCTAACCTACTTCCTAAAGGGAAAAAAATAATGTATTAAAATATCTCAAATGACAACAGGACAGTGTTCAGATCTTTTAAACAATAAATCTTTTTTTTTTTTTTTTTTTTTTTTTTTTTGGCGCGGGGGCTTCTCTTTT
>NW_020173201.1:4406784-4500903 GCF_003031525.2 Neophocaena asiaeorientalis asiaeorientalis
CTAAATCTAGATATATATATATGAAGAGATCCTAATTAGTTAGTGCCATATCAAAATTAGAGAGGGTTAGAATACCAATCCAGCTTCCTTTTTCATCAGCTTGTATCCTGATTAACCAATTTTTTTCCTGGTTGTAGGTACTTATGTTCTACATGTTGAGGTTTCTTCACGTTTAGAATTTTAAAAGAAATAGTTGCTTAGAATACTTTTAAAAAAATAAAGCTGTGAGCATAATAATATTAGCCTGGCTCTATGGTTTCTACTTCAGGGGAATTTTTCAGAATACCAATTTGAGAATTATGTCACAGTGAAATATCTGAAAGTGGAATGGTGGATGAGATAGTTTTAGTGAATTTATACAAGGCTATGTAACTTTATTCATGATACTAGATGGGTAACATTTATATTTTAATTATTATAATTACTATTTTTATTATCTGGTTATTCTGATTTTATTAAATATTATTGTTAAATATCAGATATCAAGCATTTATGATTTACCATTACAATGCTAATAATTCTACAAAAATAATTTTGTTTAACAAAACTAAAACTCTCTGAGGAATATATTATTCTAGTTACATAAATTAGTGCCGTCCAATAGAATTTTCTGCAATGATGGAAATACTCTATATGTCCTCTGTCCAATGCAGTGGTCACTAGCCACATATGACCACTGAACACTTGAAATGAGGCTAATATAACCAAGGCAGTGAAATGTGAATTTTTTTATTAAATGTAAATAGCCAAAGACGACAAAGTAAGTGGTAAAGTTGGGCTACAAATAATGACAATAATAGTAAATAACAGCAAATGTGTGTTGAGATTCAGCATAAGTTTGAATCTCTAGCTTTAAATCCTATATATGTGCTTAACCATTTAAAACATTTCAGGATAAATTTATCTGTTAGACAAGGTAACTTAAAGTTAAAAAAATCCAGATATTTTGCTTCAGGATAAAATATTTCTTGAAATTCATAAGTTAAAATTCTCAGCTTTAGAACAGGACAAGCTCGAGCTACCAGCTCATCTCTTTAAATGCTCCATATGTTTTACATAACGGCAGAGCTTAGTTTTTGCATTAGAGGAATAGAAATTAGATTCCAACATAGGTCACATTATCACTAAAGAGAAAAAAAAGAAAGAAAAATAGTTATCAAAGTGTTTATTTTTAAGCTTTGAATCCAGGTTTTTATTCATTTAACAAAGTATAAAATAAGAAATAAAAAGCACATTCCCAACTAAAATTAAAATCAGTTTGAATTAAGTAATCAAAGACATTTCTTTCATATACTGTGAGCAAATTTAAGACATGCTGTATCAGTCAAAGGTTAGGCTGAATATTATCCTTTCACTTATGATTAACATAGGTATTCTCCCTGAAATAAACATTTTACTATTAATGCAAACTTTATTGAGGTATAAGAAACTGGCACAAAAATGTACAAATCATAAATACACAGCTCAATAAAAATTGGCAAAATATACACATCCAATGGACCAGCACCTGCATCAAGAAATCAAACATTACCAACATCCCAGAACGTCCATCATGTCCTTCCAGCCATACCCAGTTCACCAGAGAAACCACTATCCTGATTTCTAACACCATTGATTAGTTATGCTTATTTTTTAACTTTATATTGATGGAATCATAATACATGGTCTGTTTCCTGTCTGACTTCTTCTACTCAATTTTGTGTTGTAAGATTCTAAACCTCAGTATTTAAAAATAAACCCTGTAACACAACATAATCACATTTAGAAAAGAAAAGGCAGTTAAAGTAAAATCATCATGATTGCTTGGTATATTAAGCCTCTTTGCACAGTTCTTACTGATTAACTTCCATTTCAATAAACAAGTAATTTCACTTTGCTCTATTCCTAACTTATTAAATTATTATAACCACAAAGTGCCACATTTTACCTTAACAGATTAAGGTGTTTTTAAATATACTTTTCCTGAAACAAATAATCATTTAATACAAAAGTTTGGGTAACTCAGAAATATCTTTTTAAAATGATTTTCCCTAGTACATTAGTAGCAAATTGTCAAAAATGAGATACAGGGTTTAAAAAAATCATGTTTACTGGACCTTTTTTTTTTAATTGAATGAAAGATTTCTTAAATTCTATAGTGCTTTACAATTTTCAAAACTTTTACACAGATGATTTTATATAATCCCATTATAACCGCTTTTTTTTTTTTCTCCTACCCCTATATTGCCCCTCTCCCCTTCCCTCTTTCCACTGGTAACCACTGGATTGTCCTCTATATCTGTGAGTCTGCTTCTTTTGTGTTTTTTTTTTCAAATATATAAAACTTTACTGTCATATGTATGTTGTTAGTAATGACTCCACTTTAAATTTTTAATCTTTGAGTAGGTTAGATCCTCTATGGAATCTGAAAAGATCGTATTTCAGAAAACACACATGAAGATAGTTGCCAGAACCATTAACAGTCTTTCAAATCTACCCCCTCTCTCCCAAGTATAGTTGAAACTAACAAGTTAAAACATGAATGATAAAAATTCCAGTAGGTACTCTACTTATGATCAATTTAAAGAATTATTAAGTTTAACTTTGTCTATTCAATTTCAATAAACACATGATTTAAAACAAAAACCTATATGCAGTTGACCCTTGCACAACTGGGTTTGAACTGCAGAGGGTCCACTTAAAGTCAGTGACTGAGGCTGGGTCAGTCTCAGGTTAACAACCTGTCAAGTGCTCTTTAAACCACAAAGTCCATTTACATTATTTGTGTAATGTTATGTTATAGCTGCTGTGGCGAGCTAACTTTTATTGAGCTATTATGATTTTCCAGGTGCTATGTAAATACTTTTCATACATAATCTCATGCCATTCTTTAAGTTTTTTTTTTTTTTTTTGCAGTACGCGGGCCTCTCACTGTTGTGGCGTCTCCCGCTGCGGAGCACAGGCTCCGGATGCGCAGGTCCAGCGGCCATGGCTCACGGGCCCAGCCGCTCCGCGACATGTGGGATGTTCCCGGACCGGGGCACGAACCCGTGTCCCCTGCGTCGGCAGGCGGACTCTCAACCACTGCGCCACCAGTGAAGCCCTTGAGTAAGTTTTATTGTTATTATTTTATAGATGAAGAGATGGAGGCACAGAGATTAGTAAGTTGCTCATAATCACAAAGATAAGTTGATAGCAAAGTTGGGTAAGTCTCATTCTAAAACCTATACTATAACCACTACATTCAATATGTCAGAATAAGTACCAGGACTAAAATCCCAGTGAAAACAACATTAACTGCTAGATAAATGGTCTTCAGAATTTTTCCTAGACATATCAAGGAGATAGAAAGACAATAATAAATATGCAGGTCAACAACCAAGAGAAAGCAAGAATACAAACAGCTTAGTACTGATGGTAGTTTCACCTAGAGGGTTTCTTCTGATCTAGGTGAACTTAAAATTTAATTTATGAGGTCTTGAGTGGCTCAGAGAATAGGAGGCAAGACCAAAGGCCCACGCATAGAAGTTAGTCTAATAAGACTTCACTCTCAAGAATGCTAAATTCTCACTTTAAGGGTGAATGAGAAAGTCATCTCTCCTTTCCAGCAACCACTGCCACTACCACCCAAAACTAAAAAGAAAACTGCCTGGTTTAAACCTTGATGTTGAATGCAGTGCAGAAAAAAGAAACAACCAAACAACAACAACAGAAAACAAAAACAAAAAAACCCCAAAACTTCCTTGAGACTCAATCCATAACCAACACAAGCCTTCATCGGAGTTTGTAGCCTTTATTCACACACTACCAATTTCCTCAACTCAAGGATAAACCACAGTATTCTCAATTTGTAAATTCGGTGGTCCTGAGCTCTACCTGAATGAACAGAAAACCCACAACTGAGAATTTGAGAAACTGGTCTTTGATAATGGCCTAGCCTCCTCACAGAAGCAAGCACTTTTTCAAAAAAGCTACCTCCAACATATGCCTCAAAGAATTCTAACAAATAAGTTGCAAGAAAGATGAAAACTTAAAGTCACATAATTCTCAAAATGAACAAGAAACAAAATACCACGAATAAAGAGTCTGTTGTGATAAAAAATGAAAGTCGAACCCACAAAAGCTTTAGATATTTGAATTAGTGGACAGAGAGCATAAAGTAAATGAACAATATGTTCCACTAAACAACAGTGATCTGTAAAATACAAATAAAATGAGAATAGTTGACCTTAAGTAAAATGTATTTTCTAGAAATGAAAAAAATAATAATTGAAATAAAAAGCTCATAAATGAAGTTGTTAGAAGGTTAGGCATAGGGCACAAGAGTATTAGTGAACTAAATGACAGAGCAAAAGTTAGGCCTGATGCATTCTGGGGGGCTAAGTACCAGTTTGGAAGGAAAAACTTTGCCTAAAATGTCATTCGTGAACTCAAGCATGAATAGAGCAAAAGAGCCAAGAGGTTAGAGCCAAGAGGTTTTTTCTTAAATAAATAAACTATTGTGTATATAACCTGCATTGTTTCCTTAAAAATGGGAAAACATTCATAGAGATATTCTATGAAAGGGAAAAAAAATTATAAATCTAGTCCATCATTTTTTAGATAGTAATAAGGGGACATCTAACAAGTTTGGCTAAACGAATGTCTAAAAATTAAAACTGATCTATCATGAAAACTCTAAATGAATCAAATTTACTAAAGAATGAATGTCACTTTATTTATAACATCAGCTTCTTTATAATCAAAACTTTATACTGGGTTCCTGACACAGCCATTATTATGTAGAAGAGGTGACTCTGGAAGATCTGACTCACTGACTTTAGTGAATTTCTCTTAGTGAGTAAAATCAGGAAAGTTATGTCTAGAGCTGTTTTTAAAAACGGAAAGTCAGAAATGAATATTATAATTATATTTGCTGTAATTATATTTTTAAATGAAGGTTAAGACACAGGAAACCACTTATGCATTTCTAAGACCTCATCTGGAAATTTTAATGCACACAGGTGCCCAACATTAAGAGAAAATCACCAAATAACTGCTTCTATCATACAGGGGAGTAGGTGAGCCCATTAATTTTCTCACAGCCTAAATAACTGTTCCCCTCTGTTGCCTAAATGAATACTATGGATGCAGAAATATTAGTGGAATAATTAGTGATATCCAAAGAACTTGCAAAGCCCATTAAAGTCCAATAATGCTAACTTTAACTTTTGCTTCTCAATTAGACCCCGTTTTAACAGTTAACAGCACTGAAGCCTCACTCTCCCTGAAATAGAGTGTAAATATTTTTGAATGTCGGGGTAAAAGTTCTCAAATCTCACATTACCACGACTAATGTCAATATGTCAAGCTGTGTTTGTAAGGGGCAAAATGGCTCTTGCATTTTTAGAAACTACAAAGAAACCTTCATTTTAAAGCCCTTATAGGCAATATATCCAACATACAATAAAATATAAATAAGGAAAGTGTCAGGTAGATTGATCTAGTTAGAAGGCTATTTAAGACTTCTGTAAAAATGAAAACAAAAAAAAAAGAGAGGAAAGAAACATTTTAAATAAGAAATCTTAGTATTTAATTTTTATAAGAACATCAAAAAAAGGGCCATAGTCCAATAAAATAATCTCTAATTTCAATATGCCCATTAATCATTTACTTAATTATAGTTAAGTAAAAGTCTAATGTAATTCAGAGATATTCTAATGAGTAAAACACAACTTGGTGTAGAAACAACAATTTAATAATGGTTTGTAAGATCATGCAACACAGAATTACAGAATTTTCAGGGGTTTTATTATTATTTTATCCTAGTTAGAATTTGCCAGTTTACTCTTAAGTTAAAGAGTGGTGGCAAATATCACATAGTAGTATCTATTTGAAAAATTAAAGAGAGAAACTGACCTGAAGATTAGCAAAATATTCCTTTTATAATTTTTTTAAAGTTATACATTGAAACATTCTGTATTACAGAAGGCATGAGAGTTCAAAATAATCAAGTCCTGCATTTATGTAATAACTGAAACATTTTTTTTAGTTTTATTTCCATTTCCTTATAAAATATATTCAAAAATAAATATTATCTCAAAAAATAATTTATTCTTTTCATCATTGCTAATATAATGTGATCATATATTCTTCAATGATGCTTTGAAATGAACTCTGAAATCATTTTTTCTAACTTCTCATTCATGTGGAAAAGAAAGAAATTGCACTCTATTCAACAGACATAGTATGAAAAGAAAATACAGGCACAATTTCAGTCCTCTCTTTGAGAGAAGAAACTAGTTTTTAAAGTTGATTTTGGATCATAAAATATTATGTATTTTTACTGAAAACTTATATTAAAATGTTTAAGAAATTTGTACTTATGCAGAAATTCTGTAGTTACAAATCCTAAATCTTTCTGTATTCAAAAGAAATTAAATGACGTATTCATTATCTCTGACTTTCTGGTTCTTCCTTAGTTACATTACATTTGATCAATCCAAACCAATTTTAGTTTCTTCTCATCTCCCACCCTCCTAGTCCTTCTTCTGGCTAGCATACTTGATCCTCCTTCTGTCTTCTCTTTGCCTGGTAAGGGCATCAGTACCTATGGATTGAACTGAGCTAAAAATCTCAGTAGACACTTCAACTGTCTTATCTCACACCTTGCCTTTCTACTCTCAGTCCATCAGCAAGCCCTCTGAGTTCTACTATGAATCCTTCTCACTTCAGTGACTATCCATGAAGCTGATATTGCCCAAAATCAGGCTCTCCTACCACATTTTTAAATTCAGCAATAGCTTAAAAATGACTGATAACTCACACCTCCCAGAAGATGAACTTTAAGTCAAGTCCATGAAATATTCACAATCTGATCCTAGTTTAATATTTCAATTTCTTGCCCTACATTTACTCTATTTATATTTCTCCAAAACCAATCACATTACCTACTTTTTTTTTCCTGAACAATCTATGTTCTTTCATGATTCCAGGCCTTTGCACACATGGCTTCTTCTCTCTTAAATGTCTCTTGTCTGCTAGGCCACATGATACTCACTCCTGGACTATACTATGGCATGCGTGTTTGCACACACACATTGAATATATGTAATGTTGAATAAGGCACTAAAACCTCAACTTAAATTACTGCTTTTCTGAAGACTGGCCTGACTCCCCTAGGGAGTGCTGCTTCCACCTACATGTTTCCAGTAGTATATTTTATATTATTGTTAGTATAGCATTTACCTTTGCATATTATAATATTTAAGTGTCTTTATTACACATAAAGTGTGTTTCTATTCATATCTTTTATTCTAATATCATGTCCAACAAGTGGTCAAATAATGTTTGGCTGAAATGTCAGTAGAAGAATACCAGAGATCAATATTTAGAAGTGACGGATGTGAGCTTGAATCTACCACTTATTAGCTACATGAGCTTGGGCAAATAACTTTCTAGGGCTTAGTTCCTCATTGTAAAATGAGGAAAATAGGACATGCTGAATAGGGTGGCTGTTGAATATTCACTGAGGTATGAAATGGAGTGCCTCGCACAAACAATCGAGATCATGTCATCTTTATGATTTTATAACTAGTATTCTCAGTCATTAATCAGCCATTGAGAATTTTGTTTATTTCAAACAAAAGAGAGTATATTTCCATTTCAGATAAAACATAGCATTAAGAGTAGGATAAAAAATTATGATAATCGGGGCTTCCCTGGTGGCACAGTGGTTGAGAGTCCACCTGCCGATGCAGGAGACACGGGTTCGTGCCCCGGTCTGGGAATATCCCACATGCCGCAGAGAGGCTGGGCCCGTGAGCCATGGCCGCTGAGCCTGCGCGTCCGGAGCCTGTGCTCCGCAACGGGAGAGGCCGCAACAGTGAGAGGCCTGCATACCGCAAAAAAAAAAAAAAAAAAAAAAAATTATGATAATCAAGTAAAGTTATTTACAAAGAGATAAAAAGCTGTAAATTTTGTAAAACCACCCCACAGAACATCAAAGTTAAAGCTTGAAAGACAGTTACTAGATAGCATTTATATGTAATAAAATTGCTAGTTTTTATTTGTGTGTTTGTATGTTTGTTTTGTTTTGGCCAAAAAATAGCATTGGCCAACCTGTCTTTAACCTAATTGCCTTTGGCTAACTTGCTCTAATCTAAATAGTTCTTCAGCCAATGAAGAACTGGCACTGACAATGATTGAAATAATGAAATGTAGGTTGACTGTCAGCACTGAAAAAGAATAATATATAGAAGATTATAATCAGGAAAGATCTGGGAAAACATCAGAGATAATCTGAAGGTATAATCAGTGTCCTGCATTGGGATAAGCACTTTATGAATAGAGTATCATTTAATTTTCTTAACTCTGGGATGGGTAGAAGGAACTAAAGCCATTCTGTAAATGGTATTCCAAACTGTGGAGGACTCAGTATATGACCCCAAATCACACAGTTGGTGAGCAGAGCTTTTAATCTTTGACTTTAAGGCCCATGAAGGATTTGCCAACAGACTTATTGTGCCTAGGGAAGTATGTGGTGGGGTGAAGATTATTTCCAGGGTCCTTGCTTCAGAGATAGCCCCTGTACTAAGCCGAAAGATTTCATTAAAAATTGCACTTTAATATTTCTCAATTTTTTCCTTCTGTGCAGATACTATCAGAGTTCAGTAGGAATTAAATTAAGACAAGTAGCTTCATCTCCACATCTCTCTTTCAGGACAAAGCAGAACACAAACACTGGCAGGAAATAGAGTTGTTTATATCCTTAACCTGGTCGTGCTGCTCCATTAAATGACATGTTGAAAGAAAATTCAATATTTTAATTGCATTTAGTGCTAATCAGACCCTTATAAATGTATGTGAGATTACACATTTTCACTGTGTTCTTTTCCTTTTCTCATTAGTTATCCCTAATTTTCATGATTATTATTAACATGACGTTAATATGCTCAGGAGGTGCCAGGAAAGATGAAGTGTCATGCTGTGATTCATTAAAGCCAGAAAAAGGACTGCTTCATTTTTCAACTTTTTAACAGATAGTTCATTTATAAACTTGAAAGATAAATTTTTTGTGTTCAGAATTTTCTATTAATACTTTTTCTTGGAGAAATGGTATTTTTGACCACGTCTATCTACAAGGGGGGAATTTAAGGGATGTCTTTAACATTCTTAAATTGCTGGACTTTTCCAGTCTGGGATTACTTTTTTAATATGGCTTTAGTTACCTTCTTTCTGAAGAAACCTATTTAAGAAATTTTACAGATATCTTAATTACGTTTCTATTTTAGTTAAAAGAACTTCAAGATTTTTTTCTACTTCTCAGACATATGTTAGTTACTGAAGATAACCTCATCCAATTTTGTGGTTTGCTATGGTATGGTATGGTATGATAAGGACCAAAAAAAAAAAGAAAACCCAATATGCCCTTTTTAAAAAATATTCTTTTTAAAACTGTCCTCTGGATAAGTTGATACTGGTACTACCTGAAGGCTGAAATTTCTCCTAGCTGCGCTGTTAGGCTTTGTTTCTCAAACGTCATGCCTGTATATATAGAGATTTTTTTCTTCTTCAATTTGCTATGGCTTCCTAAAAGGGAAATATCAAGCTATTGACAATTACTGACAAATAAAATATATACAAAAATACTTCATAATGCAGTGTTAAGATAATACTACTCATTTAAAACTTATAAATATGTTTCAAAAATATCAGTATGATCATTGCTTATGTAAGAGAACTGACCACCTCATTTAAAATATGTAAGTTGAAAAAGTTATATTGATTACTTCTCATTGGGATAATATCTTAATATTAACTTTCAGCTTTTATAATTATTCTTTATTCTACCATTAAGGTAAGAAGAAAAATTAGTGGTCCATACTGATGCTAAAGGTGAGTTCTAGAAAGACATGCCCACTATTTGGTTTCAAGGGCAATGATAAAATACCTGAGCATTCAGTAGAATTGTGTTTTTAATAACTTATATGCACTGTGCGTGCTAAACTAAGAACATCTGGAGTCTGAGACTATGATTATCTTATAGGCAAAAAGAACTACTCAGATAAAATAACTAATAATGACTGAATATTTATGGAGAGATTTCTGGGAGACAGGCACTGGGTTCATGCTTTTTATGCATTTTTAAAATTTATAACAAAAGAAATTTGTTAGACAGTACTGCCATCACTTGTAGACATGATGCTTAGAGACATTAAGAAATCTGTCCAAGGTTACACAGCCCAGACGCTGGTTAAAGGATAAAAATCCAGATTTGTGTTCTTCGTTATGTTTTTGGAAAAGATACAGATTTAAATATCAAAACTTCATTTTTATGGCCTTTATGTTTTTTATTCATTTACCTGATATTTCATAATCTTGGGATTTAGCATATTCATAATATTTGATTAAACTTTAATCAATATTGACTTAAGTGAAAAGTTCCCTAGTTCCCTAAGTCATTCCTGCTGTCATAGAAGGAGCAGAGGCATTCCTGTTCTATTCATTTC
Organism: Neophocaena asiaeorientalis asiaeorientalis; assembly: GCF_003031525.2. Taxonomy (NCBI): domain Eukaryota; kingdom Metazoa; phylum Chordata; class Mammalia; order Artiodactyla; family Phocoenidae; genus Neophocaena; species Neophocaena asiaeorientalis. Next base: position 4,417,254 of record NW_020173201.1, read on the forward strand.
CTGCCTATAGAAGTACTTTTTTTGTACTTTTGGTCTCAGTCTCATCCCACTCTCTAATTTTAGCTCTAACCCAGAATTGTAAACCCACAAAAAGCCCCTCCCTCAAAAGTGGTTGTCTCAGTATCACCTGGCCTTGCCCTTGTTACTGAACCCTGCAGTGAGTGTGTTCTGAGCTCACCTCCGGGGCCTTCTAGGTCTGGAAGGCACACTATATGTTTCCTGTGATGCTTGTTCTCTGCTGAGCACCTAAATCCTTCTTTCACCTGGTTCTTCTAAAACTTCAATCTGTTTCCTCTCACTTATTCTTCCTACTCAGCTCAGATTCTTGGTCAGTGCTCTATATCATAACATAACAGCAAGGCTTTTGCCTGTGCTCATGTGTCTTGCAAGGACTTAACAATCTGTTTCTAACCTGTGGATACGATTACACAATTTTCAGGTCCAAATCTTATCTCTCTGGCTTACAATTTTGGATTCTGAAACCAAGAACCAGATAATCCCATGTGCTTGTTCATACCAACTTGCATTCTCTCTACCAATACTATCTTCCAGATTCAACCTATCATGCTTGATAACTGGCATTTCTCAGTCACAGCCACCAATAACATAGTGTCCCATCTTCCCAAAATATGCTTTCTTGCTAAAAATCAAAAGAAAACTATGTGGCGTTGTTTCACTAAGAATTAAAAATAGATAATTCCTTAATATTAACTACATAGAGGCCTAATAAGAAAAATATGAACTCCTCTACTTTGGTCAGATTTTACACCTTCCAAGAAAAACAGCTTGAATTACCAGAAAGTTGAATAACCTTCTACCTTTTGTTTTTATGAATTTAGCACTTTTTAAACATTTAACTTTTTTATTTTTATTTTTCAAATTATATCTCTAGACATAACCAGCATCTAGATCAAGAAATAGCGTGCATTATCAGTCTCCTCCTACTGATTAGATCAGTTTTTCCTGTTTGTGGACTTTATACAGAGGGACTTAAAGAAATTTGTATTTTTTGTCTGAATTCATTTGCTCACATATATTAATGTATGTACTCTTGCTGGACATTGAGGTTGTTTGCAGCTTTTTGATTTTACAGACAGTTAACGTATTTACAAATAGTGGATTTTTTGTACATATCTCTTATGAGCATATGTATTCATCTTTGTTGTATAAAAACTCAGGAGTAGAAATTATGAATTAGGGGATATGCATATGTTCACACTTAGTAGATGATGTCAAACTGTTTTCCAAAATATTGTTCCAATTTATAACCCTTCGGCAATATCTGAGAAATTCAGTTGTTTTGAAATTTGGTTTTGTCTTTTTTATTTTAGCTATCCTGATGAACATGTGGTGATTTCTTATGGTTTATTTTGTAATTCCCTAGTAGTTAATAAAGTTGAATTCCTCTTTATACATTTTTTTGCCAATTTTTATATCTTTATTCATGGTCTATTCCAGTCTGATTCCTATCTTTTTATCTTGAGCTCTTTGTTTTGTTCTGTTTTCACTCATCAGTTTGTTAAAGTTCTTATATACTCTGAATTGGAGATCTTTGATATTGTCTTGTAGCATATCTTCAGGTCTATTGGCTTCAGGTGGTAATAAAGTCTTTCAAATTACTATGAAACTCATTGACTGTCTTTTTATGGATCACTGGGATTGTAAGAGGCCATGACTGCTAGGAAAAAAAAATCCTGGGAACAAATAAAATGAGGCACTATAAAAAGAGATATAAATTTACAAAAATTAGTGTAGCAACCACATAAAGTTTCAGGATCTACTTGATGAGAATTTCTAGAGTTTTACTATTCCTATTCATTAGAATGCATTTTTGTGATTGCAGACATTTCTGTGTCTGTTTTTGAAAAAAATTTGAAAAGTCTCTTTGTAATTCTCAGATATACAGTGACTTATTAACTAACCAATATAAATTATATTCTCTTTATGTACATAGTCTTGCTCCAGGCCTGCTGGTTTTCATTAATGTAAATTCATTAGAATTACTAGGGAGAGTCATCCATTCTTTATGACTTTTTTCGAAATGAATTTTCTTCAAAATACATTTTAGGGAAATCTACTACTTTACTCTTCTCATTGGCAGTACTAATAGGCAATTCAAAAATAAAGTGTATTTAGAGAAGTATGAATAAAAACCTTTTAAAAAGCTCACTTTTATCATTTTTGCTAAGATTGGTGTTATAGGTCTCTTGTGTCAGTTCAGTACAGCACAAAGTTAAATGGAGGTTTAAAGAATTTCAGAAGAATTTTCAGAAAATCTCAGAAGAATTCTGATTGTCAATATTCCTACCAGGTGATGGAAGATATGGTCCTTGAAACATAAAATAGGAATGTATATATAACCATCACCGCTCAACAACATATAAAATCTCCTACAAGAAAATGCAAGCTTGATTCAAAAGATAATATTCCACATCCATACCTTGGATTGTTAGACATTTAATCATCTGAAAGACATGCAAGCATTAAATAACATTTTTAATCTCACTAAAGTGTGATCAGACTTTGAAATATATGGGCCACCAATTAATTTAGGGAAGGTTAAATGGTTTGGACATTCACCAAATAAACTACTTTTTCTTCATGTACATGCCTGATGGCTTGAAACCCATAAAAAGTTCTCAAACTCTCTTCTTTTAAGGTAGTTTCCAGTTATGAGAGCTATTTTCCTCTACTTTTAAGGACCCCAAATTTGTCATTCTTCAGACATTTATAGCCTGTAAAAAAATAGTCCCATTCCTATTTTAAGCAATAAAAATTAAGGCAATTCTTAAGTTACATTCAAACCAACAATTGTAAGTTGAGTTACTACTATGTAAATGAGATGATTTTAGATCTCTCTTCTGGACAATAAAAAGACAGATTTTTGCAGAGAAGGGGAAGAGAAAGAGAGTAAAACATATATGTGGAATTATTTTATCTGGAAACTCCATTTGTGGCTACAAAGATAGATGTGGTCTTGTCCATGTGTAATACTAGCAACAAAACTATAATTTTCTACTTGTTCTGACCAAAAGAGGCAAATGTTATGCATCAGAAACTGGTGATGGTGCTATGTTCATATCTCTCAACTTGCACAGGGGAAAATACAGGCTTAGAATGTATAGACTCTTAGACACAGAGTGGTTAGTAACCATCTGTTTGCATATACTCCATAGAATTCAAAAACAGACATGAGGTCTTTTCCAAAAATACATAAGATACAATAATATATAACAAAAATACACCAGTTGTTAGGAAAAAATAATTTTCTTGACATTTGGTTTCTCCAGAGTGGTTAAATCAATGGAAAACCACGATAGATTCATAAAGATATCACCAAATCTAAGCTCCTAATTTTGACAAGAAGGGAAATTACCAGAGAAATGATAGGTCCTGTCACTCTCAGTGCTGTAACCAGGCCCAAGAGTTTAATTTAAAGTGTATTTTACTTATCTGAAAGTCAATAATTTATTCAAGTATTACATGGGAAGTCTTGATTAAACATATTAAAAGGCATAACTACATGTAAAAATAAATAAAATTTCTAACACCACCTTAAGATGTTAAGCACAATGTATCTATAATGTCATTAAGTTAGTGAGAAAGCATGATACTTGCTTAGATGAAATGTGAATTCTAGTAGAGAAAACAAGCACATAGATACATGATAACAATATAATATCTAAATTATATAGATAGATAGATACATAGATAGTAATTCAGTTATAGGGTTATAGCCAAGAAGACAGTGAGCCCTCAGGCACCTGTGTGCATTCACTTTGTTCAAGGTACAGACCATAAAAGGTCAGATGGCATGGTAATCATGAAGGAAACAAATGGTAAGATCTCCTAGGAAACATCACTCTTGAAACAATAAGTAGTGTTTGTATAAAGCTGGGTTTCCCAGAGTTGGCAAAGGGGAATCAAAATTACTATTTCATGGGAATTTCAGACTGGTACTTGTTTACATCTTTGTTATATGGAGCAACTAGGGAGAAATTGTTATAAAATAATCCACCAGCTTCAAATGACCATAACTTCAAGTAAACCATAAAAACTGTGAAAAATAAGTGGTGCTTTGGATTTCAGAATTTGACCTTTACAATGTAGTTCTCAAATATAACAATTCTCTTAGGGTACTTGGCTTTTTTTCCCCCACACTGTAATTTTCCTAAGGTAAATAACATGCAAACCATCAGAAGCGGTTATAGACGTTTAAGGGCACCTAGTTCTAAAGCAGTATTTGCATAAGAGAAGACAACTATGGCCCAGAGTGATGAAGTGTAATGTTCCATAGAGAGTTAAGAGCAGATCTGGGACTGAATCCAAGTGATGTGACTCCAGCCCAGCGCTGTCCTACCTGGGAGAACAGAGCATTGTCTTCGGGCTAGAGTGCCTGGCTATGAATCCTGGCTTCACTACAGACTAGGTGTACACATTGGGCAGGTTACATATTGTTTCTGTGTCTCAGTGTTCTCATCTATAAATTGAGAATGATAATAGGCTCATGGGCTCATGGGCTTTCTGAGGGGAACACATGAGTTCATTCCTGACAAGTGTCTAGAGTACTTAGCATTGTGTAAACACGGGGTAAGGGTTTGCTATTAGTACCAGTTTTGACATAAGCCAGGCATGAGTCTGGCCCAGTAAAAGATGCTACACTGGGGAAACACACGCTAAACCCTCATGGGTGTGCTGGAATTGTTTTCTGTCAGACCCATATGAGCAGGCAGAGGGCCAGAGACCAGGATCCCTCAGAGGCCCTTATCTCTGTCTAGAAACAAATTATGTTGCTCTCTGCATTGTTACTCTTGCATATTTCTATACTTTTTGCCACTAAGGAAATTTGCATCCTCTAACCATGGCTGTGGCTTTTTTCTCTCACCAGCATCTTTCTGCTAAAATCTCTTGCTGTCATTCCAAGCTTATTTAGGAAATGTAATAAAGAATTAGAGATTGGTCAGAACGCTCCCTTTCTTGATGCTTTTTTGAAATATTACTTTCTTTCAGTCCATAAATTTCTTGAATCTGTTCATGGTCTTTTTGACTTTCAGTAGAAATCAAGTCTACATTTTAATTCAATTTTTCTGACACTGAATTTTTCATATCTGCAACTTATAAGGAGGGATTAATCCTTATTGCATTAACTTCTGGAAAATATCTTCATACTTCAGAAAGATTTAAATTACTCTTGATCACATTTAACTTGTCCCTATATTTGTATTAAATTACGCTATTGGTTGCAGTTAAAAAGACATGCAATAAACTAGACAAATCAGTTAATAAATTGAAAAGTGTTTCTAAAACCAGATATGACTTGTTACCTTAATAGAGGGGGTCATAATTCACAGAGGTTATCTCAATATGAGAAGCAGTTAGTTGCCATGTTAATTATCTCCAATTTTTTCATAGGAACTTAATATGTTATTTTCTGCCAACATTCTATCCCTGCCAAGATACTACTCCTCACTTCCCACAGAAAGCAATGTGATACAGAGATTATAAGAAAAGGCCTTGAACTAAGGTAAACTTAAACTTTTAATTCTGACTTCATTGGTTATTGGCTGAATAATACTTGGAAAGCTATATAACATTACTAATCTTCAAATTTTCCAACAATAAAACAAGGAATAATTGCATCTACTTTATAGGTAAGTGTGTTTATTTGTTTTATTCGCTTGCTTCTTTAAACACTTCTGGTAGGCTAAAATAAAGAGGTTTTCACAGTTCTCAGAAAAGTAATAAAGACAAATAAATGGCAGCTATTGTTATTAACAAATAATATTCACTGACTGATATTTTCCAACAGCCCAAGAGGGACAATATTCCAAGGTCTAGCTTAATCTTTCTTACCTCACACAGAAATTTTTGAATAATATGACAAATATTCATGACTTTTCAACCTTGTTTTTATTGGATAAATAGTTGCTGTTTTAAAGTTCTTTCTATATTCTGGAAACTGTTTCTTTGAGTTTTTTTAAAAATATATGTTGTAAATATTTGCTTTCAGCTAATTGCTTGTATTTTAATCTTTTATGCTCTTTGTCATTGTAGTCCATTATTTTGATGTAATGAAATTTATCAGTCATTTTTCATTAGCATATTTCAGTTATCAATGTTCAACAAAAAAAGAACATTACAGACCAATATCACTGATGAACGTAGAGGCAAAAATCCGCAACAAAATACTAGCAAACAGAATCCAACAACACATTAAAAGGATCATACACAATGATTAAGTGGGATTTATCCCAGGGATGCAAGGCTTCTTCAATATACGCAACTCAATCAATGTGATACAACATATTAACAAATGAAAGACTAAAAACTATATGATCATCTCAATAAATGGAGAAAAAGCTTTTGACAAAATTCAACACCCATTTATGATAAAAACTCTCCAGAAACTAGGCATAGAGGAAACCTACCTCAACATAATAAAGGCCATATACAAAAAGCCCACAGCCAACATCATTCTCAATGGTGAAAAGTGAAAGCATTTCCTCTATGATCAGGAACAAGAGAAGGATGTCCACTCTCACCACTATTATTCAACATAGTACTGGAAATTCGAGCCACGGCAATTAGAGAATAAAAAGAAATAAAAGGAATACAAATTGGCAAAGAAGTAAAACTGTCACTGTTTGCAGATGACATGATACTATACATAGAGAATCCTAAAGATGCCACCAGAAAACTAGAGCTCATCAATGAATTTAGTAAAGTTGCAGGATACAAAATTAATACACAGAAATCTCTTGCATTCTAATACACTAACAACAAAAGATCAGAAAGAGAAATTAAGGAAACAATACCATTTACCATTGCAACAAAAAGAATAAAATACCTAGGAATAAACCTACCTGAGGAGGCAAAAGACTTGTACTCAGAAAACTATAAAACACTGATGAAGGAAATTAAAGATGACACAGAGGTGGAGAGATATATCATATTCTTGGAATGGAAGAATCAGTATTGTGAAAATGACTATATTACCCAAAGCAATCTACAGATTCAATGCAATCCTTATCAAATTACCAATGGCATTTTTCACAGAATTAAAATATTTTACAATTTGTATGGAAACACAAAAGACCTCAAATAGCCAAAGCAGTCTTGAGAAAGAAAAACGGAGCTGGAGGAATCAGGATCCTGGACTTCAGACTATACTACAAAGCTAAGTAATCAAGACAGTATGGTACTGGCACAAAAACAGAAATATAGATCAATGGTACAGGATAGAAAGCCCAGAGATAAACCCACGCACCTATGGTCACCTAATCTATGACAAAGGAGGCAAGAATATACAATGGAGAAGAGACAGCCTCTTCAATAAGTGGTGCTGGGAAAACTGGAAAGCTATATGTAAAAGAATGAAATTAGAACACTCCCTAATACCATACACAAAAATAAATGCAAAATGGATTAAAGACCTAAATGTAAGATCAGACACTATAAAACTCTTAGAGGAAAACATAGGAAGAACACTCTTTGACATAATCACAGCAAGATCTTTTTTGACCCACCTCCTATAATAATGAAAATAAAAACAAAAGCAAGCAAATGGGGCCTAATTAAACTTAAAAGCTTTTGCACAGCAAAGAAAACCATAAATAAGACAAAAGTACAACCCTTAGAATGGGAGAAAATATTTGCAAACGAAGCAATGGACAAAGGATTAATCTCCAAAATATACAAGCAGCTCATGCAGCTCAACATCAAAAACCCAACAACCCAATCCAAAAATGGGTGGAAGACCTAAATACATATTTCTCTAAAGAAGACATCCAGATGGCCAAGAGGCACATGATAAGATGCTCAATATCACTAATTATTAGAGAAATGAAAATCAAAACAAAACTATAATGAGGTATCATCACACACTTGTCAGAATGGCCATCATCAAAAATTTTACAAACAATAAATGCTGGAGAGGGTGTGGAGAAAAGGGAAGCCTCTTGCACTGTTGATGGGAATGTAAATTGATACAGCCACTGTGGAGAATAGTATGGAGGTTCCTTAAAAAGCTAAAAATAGAACTATCTAATGACCCAGCAATCCCACTACTGGGCATATACCCTGAGAAAACCATAATTCAAAAAGTCACATGTGTTGGGCTTCTCTGGTGGCACAGTAGTTGAGAGTATGCCTGCTGATGCAGGGAACATGGGTTCGTGCCCCGGTCCGGGAAGATCCCACATGCCGTGGAGCGGCTGGGCCCTTGAGCCATGGCCACTGAGCCTGTGCGTCTGGAGCCTGTGCTCCGCAACGGGAGAGGCCACGACAGTGAGAGGCCCATGTACCACAATAAAAAAAAAAAAAAAAAAAGTCACATGTACCGCAGTGTCCATTGCAGCATTATTTACAATAGCCAGGACATGGAAACAACCTAACTGTCCATTGACAGATGAATGGATAAAGAAGATGTGGTACATATATAATGGAATATTACTCGGCCATAAAAAGGAATGAAATTGGGTCATTTGTAGAGATGTGGATGGACCTAGAGTCTGTCATACAGAGTGAAGTAAGTCAGAAAGAGAAAAACAAATATCATATATTAATGCATATATGTGGAATCTTGAAAAATGGTACAGATGAACCTGTCTGCAGGGCAGGAAGAGAGACACAGATGTAGAGAACGGACATGTGGACACAGTGGGGGAAGGGGAGGGTGGGATGAATTGGGAGATTTGGTTTGACATAAATACACTACCATGTGTAATATAGAAAGCTACTGGGAACCTGCTATAAAGCACAGGGAGCTCAGCTTGGTGTTGTGATGACACAGATGGGTGGGATGGGGGTGGGGAGGGAGGTCCAAGAGGAAGGGGATATATGTATACATATAGCTGATTCACTTCATTTTACAGCAGAAACTAACACAACATTGTAAAGCAATCACTGTTTATCCATTCATCCATTACTGGACATATGGGTTGTTTCCACCTTTTAGCTATTGTGAATAATGTTGCTATGAACACTGATATACAAATACCTGTTTGAGTCCCTGCTTTCAATTCTTTGGGGTATATGCTAAGGGTGATACTTTTAAGGGACATTAATTCTTATATTAAAGACTGAAGAGAAAAATTACAAGTTGATTTTCTTCTCTCTCTCCCTGCAATTAAAATGACTGATTGGTGTGATCAATGGAAATCAGTTTTGAAGAATCAGTTGTGACAGTTATCAGCATTAAACCATAGCAAATGTAGCAGGTAGTCCCTAATTAATTCTCTTGTTCTGTGTCCTTTGACACAATCCAGGAATTACTTTAACATGATATGAACATTCATATCATTGAGCCAGAATCCAAATCTTTACATGTGTGTTTAAATAAAAGCCTTAATAATTACTTGCTTTTTTGGTCTAGTTTATTGGAATGCTAACTCTATAAAGGCAGAGGACAGTCTGTTTTGTTTGCCTCTGTATTTTCAACACATACTAGGTATACAATGTATATTTTCTAAAAAAAAAAAAAAAAAGAACTTTAAATAGGTCTCTAAGCATATTAGGTATACCATTTCAGAGTGCACCCATACACAAACATATATATATATACAAAATTTTCCTTCTTTTACTATCACTTATATTGAATAATTAATTTCAATAATGCCCTCATTGTGTTGCCTTTCTCCTAGCATACTTTTAGTAATGCCTTTAATCCACTGTCCATATTTGAAAATAGTATTGTTTTATTCATTGATATTTTAGTCTCATATTTCTTAGTAAGTCCTGTAATATGTTTCCTCTTACCGTTCCTACACATAACACAACTTTAAAAAATTTATCTTTATGATTTCATGATGGACTAAAAAAATTTAACTTGCGTGTATGGTGGATAAAATCTAACATTACCCCAATATTATACAGTAAGTGGTAAAAAGCCTCTTTCACAATCGTAGGCTGATTCCCTGTTTTTTAAATCATCTTCTGCCAAGATTTGGGCTTGGCTGGCCCTGATCCAGGGCTACTTCTAATAACATTTTTTGCTGCCCTAAGTATGAACTGAAAAGACTTGCTTAACTCACTTTCACTCCGATTAAATTTGTAAAGGAGAAGCTTCCAGGCTTCAAGGCTAAAGGCAGCATTTGAAAATGTTCACCACTGAAGATTTATTACCCCCATCACTTCCTAAGGTCCTTGCCTCCTATCACTGTTCCACAAACACACTCTGCACTTTGTTTATTCTGGGTTTGGCTTTGTGTTTCCTCTGCTTAGACTATTCTCATTTATTTCACTTTGAGAAAGTCTAATGGCTCTTCAGTGCCACTCAAATTCTTCATCCCCCAGGAAAACTTTTATGTTCTTTACCAATGAAAATGTCTCCTTCCCTTGAATCCACATAACAATTTGTGCTTTCCTAACTGAATTAATCATAACAGCATATACTTGCATCAATACATTGCTATGCTTTTTCTCACATCCCTTCTCTGTCTCCCCTCCTACATAGAATATTATATGGCATGAAACTGGTTTCCTGAAAAGGACCCCTCTCCCTAGCCTGAATAACCCACTGATCAATTGAAGAAAGGACTGTCCTATGGAATTCTTGGTAGTCCTGGAGAAATAATCAATCCCATCCCTGTCTACCTCATCAAAAGTAGTCCATGGCTTCTCTCCGATGCATCTCTCACCCCCCAGATATTTCTTCCCATGTAGCTCTTCACACACCCTAATTTGATTCAGTTTCCCACTTCACCTTTACTTCCACCACCAACCTTTCACCAGGATTCCTTGGAATTCATAGTCCATCATCAGCAATATCCCCTAAATATTCAACCTTCCCTTTGAGTATTATCATTACTTTTTTACTCTTCCCACCCTGGTCCTCTCCCTTACATACGATACTGCTTTCTAAGGCTGACTCAAAAAGTGGCTCCCATATCTGACATAGCACAATGCCTAGAGGTAGATAGGTGGCACGTGTCCTGTCTCTGAATCACTGCTTCTAGAACATTATTCTATCTCCTTTGCCACCTTCTCGCAATTCTTCTGAAGTAAATGCCATCATCAGATAATATCACCCATTAAATTTTCTTACTGCCGTCATCTATAGGTTTCTTGAATAATCTCCTTTATTAATGGAATATTTTAGCATTTAGCTTATTTTTTTTCTCCACTACAGTATTACTTCTACTAGCATGAGTGGTCATGTAAAAATACACAGGGGCACTCTATTCACAGCAGCGCTTGACAGTTGATCACTCCCTCTTTCATCAATTTAGTTCTTACGAGTCTCAGGGACTCTATTATACATTTTCCTAGTATTCTTGCTACCTCATGGCAGCAATTTCTCAGCATGATTTGATGAATCCTCTTCCTGATCCCTAAGTATTGAGTTCCTAAGGCTTAGTCTTTGGACTTTTTTTTTAAGCTTTTTGTTTTTTCGACGTGGACCATTTTTCAAGTCTTTATTGAATTTGTTACAACATTGCTTCTGTTTTATGTTTTGGTTTTTTGGCTGCGAGGCATGCGGGATCTTAGCTCCCCAACCAGGGATCAAACCTGCACACCCTGCATTGGAAGGCGAAGTCTTAACCACTGGACCGCCAGGGAAGTCCCTGGACTTTTCTACCTACATCCATTTTCTTTAATATCATGATTTCATCCTGGCCTGCAATTTCTTTCCTGAATCTAAATCAGCATCTGTAACCATCTTGCCAAGAATTATGCTTGCATATTGAAAATGCCTCACAAACATGAAATATCCAAAAGTGAACTCTTGATTTTTGCACCATAATTCCCGAGGGAGCAATGGGGACCTGTTCAGAACAAAACCCTCAGAGTCAACCTTGATTTTCTCTAATGCCCCACATATGATCCATCAGCAAATCCTTTTGGCTTCCTTTTTACTTCCTTCTCATCATTTCCCCATTCTACACCATGGTTCAAGTCACTACCAAATCTTGCCTGGACTAGTGATGCATTGGGCTCTGTTTCTACTCTTGTCTAAAAACACTGTGTATCTACTCCCACATCCCACCCTGCACAACATCCAGAATAATCCTTTTATATTGGATTATGTCACACTTCTAGACAAAACGATTCAAAAACTTTCTTTCTAAGCACATCTAAAATAAATCCCATATTCTGGTCCTGGGCTGCATTTCCAGTCTCATCCCCAGCCAGTCTTTTTCAGTCACACTGACCTCCCAAAATTCCCTCCAACTTTAGAGACTTTATATTGGAATGCTCCTTACCTAGAAATAGACAAGTCTCTCTCTTGACCACATGACTTTATGTTAATAGTTCCTGTTTTCTTGATCTAATTTGTTTCTTCTATTAGTTTGTTTGCATTACTAGGGTGGGAAGTTTGGGGGTTTTTTGTTTGATTATTTTTTAGTTGCTCTATGTCCAACTTCTAGAACAACTCACACTATAAACACCCAAAAATTATTTACTGACTAAATGAATAAACTGAATCAATCGTTAATAGGACTAAAATGTAAAATAAGATAAAAATCAACTACAAAGGACTGTTACCTGTAAATCATAATGCAAGTTGGATATAATGTAATTGGCTTGAATTTGTACACCAATTTTAGTTGCAACTGGTGATTCAAATCAGGAGTCAGAATTTGGCACTGTGGAAGAGCTATTTTGCAAGTACAACACACATGCTTTATTTGCTTGGTTGATTTTTCTCTTTCTTACTTAAGGATGTTAAAGTGATAAAATCATATGTAAGAAGAGCTCAATCATGGTACTCCTGGTAATAGGGAAAGAAAGGCAACTACTCATATGCAAAACTAGAGGCAATCAATAGCTGGATTTGCTTAGAAATATTTAGGTTTTATGTTTGTATGCTAATAGCTATTTTAAAAATTGATTATTAAAATAGCTTCAGAAATATAACTCTGTAATTAATAATCTAAAATCCTATAGCCTATAAAATTTCCTCAGTGTAATGCAATATTTACAAATTTATTTTTTAGTTATAAAACTATTTCAACTTTATGTACTATTGAAAAAATCTGAAAATGTATTTGATAATTAACTAAAGAAAAATTGAAAATTATCAACTTTAGTCTATGATATTGTGTTTTTAAGTTCTAACATTTCTGACATATGAAGGTTTTAAAAAATCTTTACTAAAGTACTAATGTTAGTAGTGTTATTTTTTTACATTGATTTAACTAGCATCTTGAATTTTAAAAAAATTATTGCAGAAAAAAGAATTACAAAATTTATTACATTATTTCTTCAATCAGAAAATGGTAATTTTATATTTGCTACAAGAAACTCCATTCTGAGACTCTTTGGAGTTACTGTAAATTAATCCTAAATATTAAAGGCATACAAATATACTAGGAAAACAGACATTTTGATATCTTATTCAATGCGAAACATCATAAATAATTTGTTCCTATTTATATAGTAAAAATAAAGCACAAAAAGTTGCTTAGTATTTACCTCATAATTAATCTGTATTTAGTTTGACTAATTAAACTCATTTATCCGTTTCAGACTTTTGTTTAAACTATGAAAATGTACTCAGTTAATATAAATTACATGGTTGTAGTTTATCTACAAAATATGATCTCTTTGACTTTTTAGTTCTGTATCTTAATAAATGTTCTCATACCTTAACTCTGAGCACAGAAGCAAACATTCTTGCATCTTCAGATACACCTCCAATGTAGAGTTTTTTCTGAAACACTGGGGGATGATCATTTTCATCCTGAATCTCAATATACACTTTAGCTCTATTGCCTGGAGGAAAAGAAATAATATATTTTTTATTGATGGTCATTAATTAGAAAAAGATGGACTGGAGTAAATAATTATTGTACTTTCTTTTGAACAGTGGAAGAAACTTAAATTAGAAAGTCATTCCTAATTGGCATGCTTAATACCCCATACCCAAAGAGGACATTGATAATGATGTTTCTGGCAACATAATGTTAAGTTGCTGCTAATTCTTTTAGTTATAATGTCTTGTTAATTCATCTTACTTGATTTAATAGACACTATTGTGTTCTGCTAATTTTAATAAAACAATTCAACCTTTCATATTTACAAATACTTCACACACATTACAAATTACACCAAAGTGACATAAATATATAAAACACCTTAAGAAATAATAGTCTGCCATAAATTTAAAAATATTTTTATTCTTAAGTATAGAACTAGCAATGATATTATCTTAGCTTAACATGTAGTATTATATATATATGCATATATGTGTGTGTGTGTGTGTGTGTGTATATATATATAAAGATTAGAAGTAAACAATGTTTGGGTGAGGTGCTTATTTCCACAAAGGGAAAACAAATTTTATCGTGCATTAGAGGCTATCTAGCATTCATTGGAAAAGATGTAGCTGGAGAGATGATTATTGTATGACTTATAAATACTGGGTTTTATAATTTAAACCACATTAAATATACTATAAAGAATACATTTCATCACATGTTAAAATCTCACGCCCTCAATCATCGCACTTTTAAGGAAAAATGTAGCACTTTTTACTAGTACAAGAATGACCCTTTACAAAGAATCTGATAAATGAAAATAACTTACAAACCAGATAAAATGAGGAATAACTGGTAAACATTTTGCAAAAAGTAGATTCAAATTACATAAATATTTTGATGTATTATCTAAGTAAACTTTTCTCATGCATTTCAAGTAGGATCAAATATACAACAATTGATCTACAAACTATCAGGCAAACCCAGATGTTATTACTTTATTGTATCCTCAGCTATAACTAATTAACACCAACCTACTGGCACAGTGGGTGGATCATGGGTGTATAATATATGTGTCGATTAAATGAATGAATAATCTTCATTGTCCTAGTAAGAATTTAGAAAAAGGCTCCTTTTTGCTTAACTTGGGAAAGGTCAGTGGGACAAGAGAGTTAACCACAAGGTTTTACACCTGTCCTACTGCTATTCATTTAGTTTCTCCCCTGTTGGCCTCTTTCCCACCATTCCTGAACTGGAGAAGCTAGAATCAAAAAGAAAAACTTACTAGGTCAACAAAGAAGCATACCAGCAGGGAAGTAAGGTTAATGATAGACTATGCTTCTCTATCCTATAGTACCAGGGCTTCAAATTGCACCCTGGTCAGCCACCAACAGAGTTCATCCAAAATGAAACCCATTTTCATCTTAGTAGCAATTTTAAATTTCTGGAATCAAAGGAGCTAATTTGATAATCTTTTTAAAAAAATAAGTCAAACTAAAACTGAGGATCTAAAGCACAGCATGGTGATGATAGTTAATAATACTGTACTATGTACTTAAATCTGCTAAGAGAATAGATTTAAAATGTTCTCACCAAACACACATATACACACACACACAACAGGACACAAATGTGAGTTGATGGATGTGAAAACTAACTTGTGGCAATCATTTCACAGTATATATGTATATATCAAAACACCACATTGTACAACTTAAATATATACAGTTTGTCAATTATACTTGAATAAAGCAGGAGGGTGGAAATTGTGATGTATCTAATTAAGGAACATAAAATAAATGTTGGCCAGTCCAAAAATAATTAAAGTACCCCTATAGTTTAATCACTAGAATAGCATTCACTTAGATTTTCTGATTCATTAACATACAATGTCCATGACACCATAGATTTCTGAGGCTCATACACTTTCACTAGGTGTGTGTAAGGACTAAGGACTGTATCACGATCTTTCACCTAATTTGGGTTTTGATTATTTCTAAGGCAGAAACTTGGAAGCAACTCTCATTTAAATTTGTTTAAGGGAATATACTATTTACCTCTTTTGAGTATTTGAAGAATCTTTTTTTCCCTCCATATTATATCATTTTTTTAAGGTAATTATGAAGCATAGAACAAGAAAGATGCAGGGTGGGTGGGGGAGAAAGGAAAGTGGTGTTGATAAAATGGATAAGAGAATACTGTGAGAAGGACAAAACAAGTGCCTGATGACCTAATACCCTCTTGCAGTCTTCCTTATGGTTGGGTGAGACAATGACAGGCTTCCAAGGAGAACCACCGGGGATGAAGGAAATTATAAACTGGATGAAAGATTGCTTGGCAAGTGTTTTGGTTAAAAGACGTTGTATCCTTCTATGCACTTTGGGGCCCAGCGCCTCATTTCCCTTCCTTCACTGACATTCTTTTTCTCCAGTTCTGTATGAGAGAAACTTCTCTTTGGGCAGTACTTTTGGATTGAGTCAGGAAGTTCCAGAAGTGACCCTTGAGGCAAGGAAATGTGAGCTACGTTCCTGGTACTTACTAGTTTAAAGAAAGAGAAAATAGAACTATTAAGAAGTAAAGCTCAGAAAAGGAAATACAAGTCAGGATATAAAACTCCTTGAGTAGATCTTCTGTTCTATGTTAGACATCCTAAACAAGGTGAAAAGTGTTCAGAAGAGTAACTGATAGTCAAAATACCATTAACTTTAACTTGACTCTATGTTTTTCAAAACGAAATTTGGTTTGGATATTTTTCCCTTTCCTTTACTTTTAATAATTAATTCTGTACGGTTATTTTTCTCTTCTTAGGGAACCCTTATTATTCTCAAGATGAATCTGTTTCTTCTATCCACATGACCAACCTATTGCCTACATTGCATCAGGTTCTCATAAAATACTTCTGAGTAATGTTCCAAGGAGTTAAAGCAATGGTTCTAGACCATGATTGATTTTGCCTATCCAGAGACATTTCTGGTAGTAATAACTACAGAGGGTGGGACAGTGGGGGGAGTGCTACTGTTATTTAGCTGGTAGAGGCCAGAGATGCTGAGAAACATCCAGTGATGAACAGGACAAGCCCCTATGTCAAAAAATTATCCAGCCCAAAATGTCAATAGTGATGAGGCTGAAAAACCCTAGTTAAAATGAGAGAGAGAGAGAGAGAGAGAGAGAGAGAGAGAGAGAGATTGGCTAGAGAAATAAAGATAAAATGGAAAGTGTGTGTAAATATATAACAATGCCCTCTCCTGAGCCCATTTATGTGCACATGCCTTCGATATGGGACTCAATTAAAATGGGCTGCAATTATTTGATCAAACATTGGTCATCGCTATCTTCACTGCATTCTTTAAAGTCAGGGGTTCAATCCCATTCACCTCCACCCCTGTCACTGCCCGTTGGCATCTGTTCCTGACATTCCCTCAATCCGTATGCTGTGAACTCCAACCATATCTGTAATTATTACTAGCATATAAACATCAAAGAAATATTGACTGTAATACTTGGGAATACAGGACCTTAGTCTGATAGAAAACATACACTAGATTAGACTGTAAAACCTTGAAGCCAAGGATGGTGTTTTTCTTATTGTTAAATATTCTTTGTGGTCTAACACATTACATAGATTTTTTTTTTTGAATTGTATCATAATGTGGTTCTATTGCACAGAACTTTCAAAAAATGCTTGGAATACCAGAGTTACATATTTTTTACTTTGCTGGTGCCAAGAGATCAAAGTTAGATCCTCTTTAAAGTGCATACACACACACACACACACACACACACACACACACACACACACACACACATCTTTTATGCTATTTTTCCTTTAATACTATTTTTGTATGTACTTCACAGGCAAACTAAATTTTAGAAGCACCATGACTTCTACACAGTCGGTGTTTAATAAATGTTGAATTAGACTAAAATTGCTACCACTCCCCTACCTGATATTTGCTTAAATAGAATGAATCACTGTATTTTATCCCCATAAATGAAATGAGATGATACATATTTAAGCCCTTAAAAAATCATAGTGCCAAGCAAGCGCATGTTGTTGTTAAGAGTAAGCATATCTCTCTTAAAGATAACAGACTTTTTTTAAAGTTTAATATTAGGAAAATACTAAATCTAAAACCATTCATAATTCCATGGGCTGTCTGGAATTACCCTGAAGATTCATGGTTCTTACACTATTGTTAACTTCCTCTCTGTTCCTCTGCCTTAGTTTATATGCCAGATAAATGACTATTTCTATAGATAAAGGAATGTTTAAGAACAAAAGGATCATCTGAGATAAGCATGTAATCTGATCTTACTAAAGGGTTTATAGACAGTTATTCACTAAGAAAATAGAGTTTGAAAAAAAAGTATAGAAGAAATGTGTTATAGTGTGTTCATTAGATGGAATTAGGAATACAATATATTTACATGATCTTTTGAAAAATAAGTTATTAAGTAAGTATGTTAGAATGAGAAAAGTCACTGTTTCTTATCTCTCAGCTTTTTGCTCTGCAGGAATTGTACTTAGTCATATTTATATACAATGCTTATTTTAAGTAGTTAGCAAGAGAGACAATATTTTGAGGTTCATTTTAGTAGTTTTCTAATTTAGCTTTGATGTTGATTTAATTAGTTTTTGCATGATTTTAATTGCTTGTATCTAAAACATACATTTTTGTATATGTGTTGGCTGAAAGGTTAATAACTGAATTAAAGAAATAACTGCATGTAACTACTGGCTTCAAAACTTACACTCAGATTACTATAATATACACTTGATTTTTTTTTTTTAATATACACTTGATTTTTAGCTAAGTCTTTTAGTGAAGAAAATGACGACATTGACAATTTTACAACTATAGTGATGAGGAGATAATCAGGGGAGTAATATTCTAAATATTAATTAAAGTTTGGCTCTGTGTCTATATTAACGTATTTTTCCCATTAGGAAAATTTAATAAACTAAGTTTCCCTGTAAACAGTAACCAACGAAACAGAAGCTAAGAATGCAATATTATTTCTTTTCACTGGCATTGCTAGCATTTTGTGCTAATGCTGAGACCACATTGATGTATTTAGAGGCATTTGCAACAGGAATGATGATGACTTTTAGCTCAGTATGTTTCCATTCAGAATAAACAAACACTATTTTAATTCATTTGTATCTATTAACCTCCATCTCTTTCCACAAAAACAGTTTAATACAGGAGTCATAAGGACCAATAAAACTGCTGTAGTTGTAAACTGGGAAATAAACAAATTTAAGCACAAGCTATGGAGCCAGAGCCTGGGTCAAATGCCAGTAATACTCCATGTACATGGTGTGACCTTACACGGGTTACTTACCCTTTCTGAGTTAGTTTCTCAACAACAACATGGTAAAATGAATGAATAAATGTAAAGCACTAAATACAGTACATGATGCCGTCACTATTTCAAATATGTCTCAGAGCTTCCTGACTCTCGAGGTAGGAGAGAGAAAGTATTATTATTATTATTATTATTATTTTATCTGAATGAGGTAGAATATTAATACCATGAAATTAAAAAAAATAATAATTTCTAGCATTGAATTATAAAAGAAATTTGTTTCATGTGGGATATTATATATGGAATATCAAATAATGTAGTGGAAAAATACATATATTTTTACTGCAAATAGAAGAATTTAAATAGTATGAAATACTGTTGGAAGACAGTAAAAGTACCATATTAACTATCCATACTTTTATTTACATGACAGGACTACAAATTTATGAAGAACTTATTTTAAAAAGTCAACAGTCTTTGAGGAAGACACACACTATAAAGTATTTGATGTAAAAATATTCTGTGGACATTACATGCCTAGAAAGAATCATTTTATCCTAAAATTCAGAATCATAGCTGAGAGAAAATAATTATGTTTGAATGGAACAATAAATGAACTTTGTATTTTTGACACACAGTCATAAACAAAAATATATATTTAAGCCCAAAGTTGTTTTATTTAAACAGAAACAATGATTGATAAATTTGGTAAATTATATGAATAAACAAACAAAAAGTCAAGCCAACAAACAAAAAGATTGTGTCTTGAAAATGCAATTTACTAAGCACTTGAAAATGTACACTGACTCTAGAGACTAATGTCACATAGGCAGTCTTGAATTGTCATACCTGTCCCGAAACACACAGACACCCCCTCCCACACACAAACACACAACAGAGAGAAACATTACGTTCTTCTTTCTTGAGACTGTAAAGGAGCTTTGTCCAAAAAGGTAGAAAAGAATCCATCAAGAAGAAATTAATAAGCAAACTCTGGTTTACCATATTTTGACAGAAGGAAAGGAAGATGCATTGCTCTTTTTTGAATAGTTTCTCTGTAACAGTCCTTGTATTGGCTTTTTTGTTTACAGTATCTCTTTAAAACCTTTTAAATGATCCATGAAGTACATTGTCATTTCTGCTTTTCAGATAAAGATATTAAGACAAAGAAATTAAGTCACTATTATAAGGAAGAGCCAGACTTTATATCCAGACATGGCTAAAATTCACCCTCAAGTCTCTCTTCATAATAAAAATAAGATTTGTAATAAAAACAAGATAACTGTCCATTAGAGACCAGAGATCAGTTCCCACCGGTTTCTAGAATACAGGCAAGCAAACAGTAGAAACCAAATAAAATGTTTCTGAATAAAGAGATAATTCTATTTCAAAGGGCAGACTATTGCAGTCACCCCTTCTATATCTAGTTATCAGTCTGAGTAATGAGTAATGACTTGAAGCATTTATAAATGCCTACAGCATTGCTGAAGGAAGAGAAAAAAATAGTATTTTGAATAATATGTTAAAGTATTTAATAGCAGTACAGGTAGAAGATTCTTCTCTTTAATGCAAAGAAAATATGAGCATCACATTGGTTTCCTATTGCTTCTGTAAATTAGTGGCTTAAACAATATAAATGTGTTATCTTAGAGCTCTGTAGGGCAGAGGGGTATCACTGGGCTAAAATGAAGATGTGTGCAGGTCTACATTCGTTTCTGGAGGCTCTAGGGGTGTATCTGTTTTGTTGCCTTTTCTAGCTTCTAGAATTCACCTGCCTGCATTCCTTGGTTCATAGTCCCCTTCCATCTTCAAAGCTAGCAATGGCTGACTGAGTCCTTCTCCTTCTGCATCACTCTGACACT
This sequence comes from Neophocaena asiaeorientalis asiaeorientalis, assembly GCF_003031525.2. Taxonomy (NCBI): domain Eukaryota; kingdom Metazoa; phylum Chordata; class Mammalia; order Artiodactyla; family Phocoenidae; genus Neophocaena; species Neophocaena asiaeorientalis. The sequence continues at coordinate 4,438,126 of NW_020173201.1, forward strand.
GACTTCCCTATCTTATTTCACAAATAAGGACTTTCATAATTACATTGGGGCCACTTAGATACCCCGAGATAACTACAGCATCTCAAATCCTTAATTTAGTCACACATGGGAAGTCCTTTGGCCATGAAAGGTGACATATTCAATAAACTCCAAGGGTTAGGACATGGGCATCTCTTGGAGAAGGGAAGATTATTTTTTCTGCCTACAACAGGCGTATTACTGCTCTTGTTAAAAAACATAAAATGCAGAGAAGACAGAAAAGTTTTAGGGTGCTCACAGATGACAAATTTAGGAAAAGCAAAATTCTGTGATATTGCAAACATTGGAGTTTTTGTAGTTTTCTTTTATGTACAAACAACATTACTGACTCTGGTCACTAATGGTTGTTATGGGCTGAATTGTGTCTCCCCCACAGTCATATGTTGAGGCTCTAGCCCCTAATTTGAGACAGGACCATTATGGAAGTAATTCAGGTTAAATAAGGTCGTAAGTGTGGGGCCCTGATCCAAAAGGACTAGTGTCATTCTAAGAAGAGACATCAGAAAGCTAACACTTTCTCTCCCTGTCTCTCTCTGTCTCTGTCCCTGTCTCTGTTTCTCTATCTCTACCCAACTGCCTCTGTGAGGATACTGTGAGAAGGCGGTCATCTACCATTCAGGAAGAGAGGTATCACCAGAAACCAACCCTGATACACCGTGATCTTGAACTTCTAGCCTCTAGAACTGTGAGAAAAAAAATTTCTTTTGCTTAAACCACGTAGTCTATGGTATTTCCTTATGGCATCCCAAGCAGACTAATACAATGATAATACCAATTACTTAATAATTGAGTGAGCTAAATGCTTTCTGTGTATTATTTTAATTTATCCCCATAAAAACACAGTGTTATTGATTATCCACATTTTATCAATGAAGAAAACAGAGATTGGAGAGATTAAATGACGTGTCTAAGATTACACAACTAGGAAAAGGCAGAAGATTCTCACCCAAACTCTGACAATACATATTCTTAACCATTTCACTTTAAGGCCTTCCTTCAGTTTGGGTAATTTAAAAAAATCCAACATAATCCTTAAGCCTCTCTAAAGTTTGTGATTTGTGGGGAGTGGGGCAGGACAGTTTGTGTCAACTAGCATAAAATTTTAATTTATATTTAGGTATTAGGTTTTTAGATATATTTCTATGACTAAAACCACAAGAAACTGACATTTTACTAGTGGATTTCTAAAGTTTTCTAAATTTTAATAAGTGCCCTGGAGGCTGAGAATATAGAGTGATAGAATGGAGCCAGGGCAATCAAGCCAACTTCTCAGTTGTACCAGGAAAATGGTTGAAAGACTATGTAGATAATCCTGTTTAGATTAAAACTGCTCAATGAAGTCTTTCTATATATCCCTTGCTGAAAATATCCTACATCCTACTTCATAAGAGCTTGAGGCAAAGTAGAAACACCATGGATTCAAAATGAGAACATTTTTTTCCACATACTTGAGTACTTTGGGACTGATTTTGGACAAGGACAAAGGCCTGCTTCTTTATCTATAATCTGTTGAAAAACGATAGAATTATTTTGGTGATTAAATGTTATAATGAACAGATATGTGCCTATCATCACCATAAAAATGTAAAGCATTAGAGTTGTTGTCCATAAAAATTAAGAAGTGATTTGGCATACATGCTATTTTCAAAACATTTGCATAGTGAGCAAACTATGTAAAAGTGTATATAATAGTACACTATATATATACTGTTATTATATATATAATACTATTATATATATATAATAGTATTATGTATATATTCTTATTTTATATATATATATATATATCTGTGCCTGGTTCTTGACACAGAGCTCCTAAAGCTGTAAGTAGAGGTACTAGGAGAATCTTTTGTTCTAACATTTAGTATTTGACCTTGGTTCCTGACACACAGCTCCTAAGACCCTTGTAATTTCCTGAGCGATGAGTGATAGGAATGTCTGTTGGTTCTAACAAGGTGGCTCTTGGCGGGCTCCTGGATGGACACTGGTCACCAGAAAGACCAAGCCATGATTAGAGGCTTGGAACCTAATGCATCATATACACAAAAATGAAAAAAAAAATTGAAATAAACTTCATTGGTTCTTTTCTATGCATTTTCTATAATGTCATCTCTTGTATCTAAAAAGTCTGGAGAGACACCATGTGACTCTACTTTTTCAGCATAAACAAGCCCTGGATGATGCTAGTTAAGCCTATATTTTTCCCCCTAAGATCAAATGAATTTGCTTACTTGTTTGCTTGCTCATCTGTAAGAAGGTATTTCCCCAGGCATTATGTAATTTAGTTGTGACGACTTAACAAAAAAGGAATGATTAAAGAGAAAAGTGACCTTGCAATACACAATCTAAATATTCTTTATCTGTATATCTTTGCTTAGTTCATTAGTCATCTGGTACAAAACATATTTAATAATTAGATTTTTGCAGAAATTGTAGAGGCGATACAAGATGAAGCAATTTAACTACAGCAATTTAGTGCAATGAACAGGCTAAATTTAGTCCTTAGAAAGTAGTTAATAAAAATGTGTCAAGTAGAGATTCATAGTTCTTGCAATATGACACTAAATTCAAGTGTTATAGTTAATCTTTTCTAAAACATCTGATAAGAAAAAAATAATTTTTTGCTGCAACATAAATCTGTGAATCTTCAAAAATCCAAGGAACCAGATACTTAAATTTTTAAGCATCATAGTAAAAATTGAAAATAAATTTTCATTATGACAGAACATGAAATCTAGCACTATAAACTTCAAGTAATATGCCACTCCTCTACACCTGTCCCCACAGTGCCCAGCTTAGCATTTCATTCAACCACATTTGGGCCCTAAATTGATTTTTGAAAAGTTAAGTAGAATTTCCTTGATTTGTCTGCCCAACATCACTTCCTCCCTTATTTTGAACATTGAACTCCATTTTTTTCCCCTTGGGTTACTGTACTTCCATACTCCATGTGCTTAGTGGAACTGTCAATCACAGTGCTCTGCACTCCACACTTGGCCAGGTGTACATGTCTCTCAATCTAGGCTAATTAGATTCTCCCCCTCAGATCTTTGAGCTTCAAGGTCCATGATCCCAGCTGTCTTGAAGATACTGCCCCCAAAAGCAGTGTTTTGAGTTTCTGACTAAGATTGCTGAAGCTTATCTCTTTTCTTGTCCTTTCTTAGATCTTATTAAGCTTTTGCTTTGATTGTACAAGTCACAGAGTATTCTACTGAGAAGTTCTTTTTAGTATAAATCAGTCAGAGGTGGTTCCTGTTGCTTCCAACCAAATAACTGTTCCAAGTACAGGTGGAAAGACCAACGTAGTCCACATCAGAGAATGGGGACCATATCTCCCTACCTACAGAAAAAGTTTGGATTTTCCATCCCAAGGTACCAAAAGACATTATAAACTGCAAATTTTCTGTTTAGTGTTGCAAAACTTAAGTATTATATTTTAGCATATTTTCCCCTATGTTGTCATGGATGATTACATTATTTTGACCATACTTTTTGGGGAAAATGTTGTCTATTTTTGTACTTACATTATCTGGCTGTCCATCAAGATAATGGTACTCAAATCTAAAGACTCCAAAAGATGTCATGACTGTGTTTCTAAAATGTCACAGCCTACAACCATTGTTTACACAAAGAGCTTAGAAACATGTGGACTCCTTTGTATACAATAATCTACAGGAATAAATGAAGCACTTTTAGTATGTGATTGCTATATTTTTAAGTGTCACTCAAACATATCACAGCTAGTAATAATAACAAAACAATAATAATAATTATTATAGCTTTTTTTATTGGATGTCTACAGCGCTCTAATAAGGTAAATGCTTTGCAGGCATCATTTTGCTTAAAATTCTCAAACACCCTAAGAGGAATAGACATATTTTTCTTGATATAATCTTGAAGATTCTAAAGCTTAGAAAGGTTAGTAAAAATCAAAGATGCATCTGGAACCCAGGCCTGCCTGATACCAAATTCAGGAATCTTAAACAATTTATTATATCAGAGTTTTAGTTATCTGCCTTTTTCTCTGCTGTTCTATTAAGGTTATTTTTTAATCTTGAGATGTTTCATTGGTAAATCTTCTGAATTACAATATTTTTCTTAATAAATATTTTTTTACAGAATTGCCATTTACCTCTTTTAATCTCATGTATATCTTAGCATTTATAGAATATCATCTAGTAGAAATCTTCCATAAATAAAATTGAGCTGTTGGACTGGATAGAATATCTGTCTTGTGCATTTTAATAAAATATAAACATAGCAATCTCTATCAGGAAATCTTGATGGCAAGAATATACCGTAAATTAGTAACTAGGAACAGACTTTCAAAATTGAAAGTGATAGCATTTAAAATAATGATTTCCCTTAAATTGTTTGTATGTAATTATTTTTAAGATATTACATAGGGAACTAATTAGGTACAAGATACCAAGAGGGAGAAAAACAGGAATAAGACTGATTAATTGAACTTATAAAAGTTCCTGGGAATAAAAAAAATGAATTCCCTTCAGGAGAAGAACTGACTACTAGACTTGTTTTGAATAATGGTTAAAAAGAATGACAGGCTAAATTTACGTTTCTTATGTCTGAAACATAAAATTCTGTTTCTGCTTTTACATTTATATAGTATGTAAACTAAACTGAAATGCATGTCTCATAAAATATAAATATTAATAAGAATACACTAAATTTTTAAATTGTGTCTATTGTGTAGATTTAACCAAGAAATCCTTGATCTATAGTTTCCTTTTCATCCACGTGCAGGTCTTCTCTATTTATTTGGCATTAGCTATAGTCACTGTGTATCCCAAGTAAGTGTCATCCAACATATTTTTATTAGTCATAAATTTCCTTGAATATCTGTAACGTTTGCAGTTTTTGCCATTTTCTACCTTTCTTGAAATGCCTTCTTTCGTTTGACTAACCGATCATCATTACACAAATTTTACTCCTTTCTTCCATGACCTCTTATGGCTATTCCTTTCTCTCACTCACTAAATAAATGGCCTCCCTCAAACTCAGTCTTTTGCTCTTTTCTTCTGCCCGTCTCTCAGAGAGACAAGGTCAGATGGCCCTGGAGGGTCATTAACTCTCCTCTTTTGCCAGATTAACAAATAACGAGGTCACTCTATCTGGTTTAGCTTGACCTAGGAAAGGCCAAGCAGGATTGAGAACTCCACTGAGGTTGAGACAGTGAAAACTTCTGAAGGTTCAACCTATTTATAAAATCTTCCTATGTTGACACTCTCCCCCATATTTCTCTCTATTATTTAAACATAATGCTGAAATTTACTTTTGTCTAGTTAATCGACGGGAAGCTTTTTTTTTTTCTCAAAATAATCAACCAGTAAGTTTGGCTTCTTGTTAAACTTGGCAAAATAGAACATGTCACCAAAAGAAAAGAAGGTTTTCATTTTTTATAAGAGATAAAAATAAATAAAATAATCTAACAGCTATCTAAATCTTTAGCAAAATATTAAAAAGACTTGTGCTATCTTAACCCGTAGAGAAGACCTGGCCTTGATTATATAACAACAGAGTGTAGAGGGCCAATAACTGTGCTCATAAACAAAATGAAGACAATGTATTTAGCAGCAAATCCTGATAATTTTTCCCATATTTTAGATTTTTATTGAAACACAGTCGATTCATAATGTTCTGTTATTTCCCATATTTTTAATGACTAAAATGAACTTTATGTTTATGTTGTATAGATAGCGGCTCAAGCTTTCCATTTCTGGAAACATTGATATTTCTATAATACATATGACTTAACAGATTTCACTTCTGTGCACAGTTTCATATGCATTTAATATGGCTTAGTTTGCCGCTATTGAAATCGTGGATATTTTTGAAACAAAAGGCATGGAGTTTCTATTGCATAGTTTTGGGACTTCATTATTAATCAAATGACTGCTGCTCCCAGAAATAGAATATAAAGTAAAAATATTTGTGAATGAGTGAATAGTCTCCCATTTTAAATTCAGACCAATCCCAATTGAAATTCAGACTAAAAAGGCAAAATAAATATATAATTAATTAACTGTAATAATTAAACAGATGTTCTCATGAATAAAGAAAATTATACCTCCTGTCTTTTAAGTCCTGGCACTTAATCTTAGATGTAAGTTAAGGAGAACCATTTTATGCACTCTTGGACTATTAAATATTTTAATTTTAATTGCCAGTAAAAGCAATATAAAATGTTTTCCTCATGAAACATGATTTTTTCTGCATAGCACATGTGAAGAAATACATATTATAATCTACACTGTAATTTAGAAAGGTTAACTGCACATCTCTGTCATCGATTCAACAAACCACTTTTGGGATCAATGGAAGAACTTTGCCTCAATGCACTTAGCTTCAGAAATGTATTAATAAAATTCTATAACCATTTTAAAATCACATTTCCAAGCAAAGCTTTTCGCACAACTAAATTGTTTTCTTGGACAGATAGATTTTTTTTTTCTTTAAAAACGTAGTTGTCTCAACTGTGTATTTATATAAAATACTTAGAGTGTTTGAGACAAAAATACCATAAAGGATTTATGGCATTAGTTTTCATATAGTAGTCCTCAAGTTTTAAAGTAATAAAGTATGAATATAGGTTCTAAAAAACTGTGGTCATATATTTATAGTACAAATATAAGGCCTTGAATATACCTGGGATTTTAGGACTGAAAAACTAACATGTAACATGCTGCAGTGTTGTTACCTAAATTATATCAGGAATGCTTTTGTAAGTCAGTCAATCATGAGTAAAGAGTCATTAACATTATTTGTCACAGACCTTCTGTTTGGAGCCAGAAAAGCCAGGGAAATGAGATGTATTACAAGCTTGTACCCTAAAGCAAAACCATAAAGTGAAATCAATATCATTTGAGTTGTTTTAATACCAGTTTAAGGTTTATCTTAATTGTCCTGTCATTTATTCCTTATTGAAAGGCTAGTTATTGCATCAAAACATAATGATATATTTATACAAAGCTATGTTTTTTCTTCCACACTTGAAGATAATTTTACTGTAAAAGAAAAATTGCACTTCAATTGTGAAATTCCATATATCAAACTGAGCTCTAATAAAATTGCACATTATGTATTATTGCTTTTGTTTTATATAAGATAAAAAATGGTGATGACTTTGTGGCAGAAGTATTGATATAAGTTTGTGAGGAATTTCTCAAGGACATAGGCTCCTTGAAATCTCTTTGGGGCCAATAACTTTCATCCTGAAGACCCAGGAGAGACTGAGTTGTTCAGGGGAGATAAGAGAATTTATTACAGTGCTATATGTCAATTTTATCTCAATAAAACTGAAAGAAAAAAAAATGTTTCAACTACATTCTGCTCTCCAGCCTCACTGAAATGGTGAGCTTAATATGGGCATGTGGAATTTTTTTTTTTTTTTTTTGTGGTACGCGGGCCTCTCACTGTTGTGGCCTCCCGCTATTGTGGCCTCTCGCGTTGCGGAGGACAGGCTCCGGACGCGCAGGCTCAACGGCCATGGCCCACGGGCCCACGGGCCCACGGGCCCAGCCGCTCCGCGGCATGTGGGATCCTCCCAGACCGGGGCACGAACCCGCGTCCCCTGCACGGCAGGCGGACTCCCAATCACTGCGCCACCAGGGAAGCCCGGGCATGTGGAATTTAATTATAAAAGCCTGTTTTTTCTTTTCTGCTCTCCCTTTCATCCTGCTGATCTGAGGTAATCTTTTTCCTGCTGTTGAATAAAACCTCAAGATATTCCATAATTTAAAAAAATAAACAGATTTAGTTAATAGAAAGTACTATGATCATATTGTTTTTTAAAAAAGATTCCCTAGTTCAATATATTAATCAATACTTCAAATTTCATTTAAAGGTAAAACTTTTTCTTCCTTCCCAGCTAAGATGTGCTCCTGGAAAGTATCCTGTCTTTGGAGAAGAGATTGTAAGAGATTTCTTTTTTATTTATTAATTACCTCTTCACCTATTTACTAGCAGCTGTTTTTTTAACACTCAGGTTGCCATCGTCTGGTATTAGAGATTGAGGAGGAAAGATTGGTAAGGTAGGCAGGAAAGTTTCGACTTAATCATTATTGTGAAACGGCTGAACACTTTTGGGCCAGACCTGTGTTTAAAACAGACTTTGTCAACAGGGCACTTTCAGTATTGGTGTTCTCTCCTGCTGCAACTTTATTTTGGAAGTGCTTTTCAATTACAGTTGACCTCTGAACAACATGGGTTGGAACTGCACGGGTCCACTTATTTTTCATAATAGATATTTTGTAATAGTAAATACTACAGTACTATACTGTCCAAGGTTGGCTGAATTTGCTGTTTAACAAATGTTTTCTGTTAATTTGGATTATTTTATTCATCATTTATTCATTCATTTGATCATATATTTATTATATTACCCACTACTTCCAAAGAAGATTAATGAAGCTTAAAAGATAAAAGTTAGTAGTTAAGAGAGGAAAAAATATATCTGGAAGCCCTGGGTGAAAAATCTAAAGCACTTGAGGGAAAATTTAATCCTAAACTTGGTAACAGCACAGTGCAAGGACCTGAGAGGGTTATATAGTTCCTATTATCTTAAATTCATTGACTGTGAAAAAAATTCCCCTGATTCAACAAATATTTCAAATATCCTTGGATTAAGATAATGTGTTTAGGGATTTGAGGAAGACGACTAAGGTGACAATGTAATATTTGAATCTTCCTCATTACTAAAAGACAGAGATTTGGATGGCAAAATATTGGGAGAAAATATACCATGCAAATGGCAATTCTAAAAAGCAAGACAATGGCTTGCAGGAATGCCTCCCTTTTGACAAAGACTTGCTATCACTTGCTATAAAAGCGGCAGACCCTCTAAGTTCTCTCCTGTGGTGCAATCCACTCATGTGCAGGTCTTAAGGCCCTACACTGCCTATGAGGTTTGGAGTTCAGGGAGCTGCATTGCTATGCTGATTGCTAGGCTGATACTCCTGCTTATACTTCTGCAGGGAGTAATAGGGTCCTTGCATCTGACCCAGAAGTTTATTTTTTTATCTTGTACCAACATCCACAGAACTTTATTGGTTAAATTATTAACCCATGTAGTTATTCTTGTGGGTATTCTCCTGCTTTTATGTCTCCTCCACCATCAAGTTTTAAGTAGGATAATATCCTAGCATCAAACCAAAAACCCACAGATAATATCTAAAACTAAATAAGGCAACAAGCTAGCCTCCAGATCACAGAGTATGAACTTCTGAGGAAAACAAATGACATAAACCAGATCTCTGTACTAACTGCAAGTGTGATAACTACTGCTTTTAAGGGAGTTCAGAGAGGGCTACGGGTTTCTGGTGGCCCTGAGAGCTGGTGAACCTCAAAGTTACCAGCACACACTAAATGAAGAAGATACTAAGTTAATATGAACGCAGTAGCAGGACAAAACTCCACACTAAGGAGAAAGGAAAAAACAGTGAGAGCAGAATATAAATTGAGCAGGACAGGCACAATAGGGGAAAAGCAAAGAAAATGTCTCCAAGTAAAATGGGAGTGCAGAGGAAAGCAAGCAGATTTCTAAAAGCTGAAGAATAATTTTTAACACATTATGAAAATAACTGAAACAGGTATTCTACAGCTGTGAATTAGAAAAGCATTCCTGAAACTACCCTGAAAGATTAAAAAGATAGAAGGTAGAAAGAGAAACATGAAAGATAGAAAAAGATCATGGTCAAAGCCACAAAGTAAAAAGAGAACAGTAAGCAAAAGAATAGAAACCTTTTCTTCTGCCTTTCCTATAGGAGTTGGACCTCAGAGTAATCAAATATTTGATATTGAGAGAGTTTTTATAGAAATATTTTGGCTAATACATATAGAAGAAATAAAAGGAAGGAATTAATAGTTGGGAAATGATTAACAGTGGCTGCTATTATCACAGGAGGAGAGAGCCAAAGAGACTTGGTGTACCTCCTTAAAGAAGTAGTGAGTTTCACCTATGATTTATTTCTTTAAAAACAACAACAACAAAAAAAAACTGGATCTAATCAAGACTCCGGCTCTAATGACAATTTATAGGAAATAAAGAAGACAGAGAAAAATATGAAGTGACCCACTGAAGATACAGTTGTCGAAATCCAGGTTTCAGAGATCTGATTTCTCAAACAAATAACAAGATGGATAAAAAGGAGTGACAATGGTGAAGCCTATAGATTAAAAGAGACTTAAAGAGCTGTCAGCCAACTGCAGTATATGAACTTATTTGGATTCCAATGTGAATAAATTTTTAGTACAAGTATCGAATGGATATCTGTTGATACTGAGGAATTTTTGTTAGTTTGGGGAGAGTAATAATGGTATTCTAATTGAGTTTTAAGAGTCTTTATCTTTAAGAGATACATACTGAAATACTTACAGATGAAATATTATGTCTCTGTGTTGTTTCAAAATAATGAAGTGAGACTAAATGAAAGATTTCCCAGGACTCAATGAAGTTGGGTAGTTGATACATAGAGGTTCATTATAATAGTCTGTAATTTTATTTACGTTTGAAATGTTCCCTGCTAAAAGATTAAAATGTCTTAAACACTGCTAATATCAAATTTTGGAAATGTGCTGTAATTTTTTTCTATTTTAATTATTAATTTGCTTTAAATATTAAATTCACTTACAGCATAGTTGTAAAACTTACTTTGAAAATTATTTCATTAATAAATTCTTGGTAAAGAAATTATAATAAAATCCTTCTTTAATGAATTAAATTTGTTCTGTTTATTACCTTTATTCATATGATATGTGATAGAGCTAAAGATAATAGGGTAGCTAATTCTAAAGAAGGAATGAAACTTTAAACAATTAACCTCAATTTACATAATGGTCTTATTATTTGCATAGCTAATGGATAGGGTTTGATCATAGGCCATTAACAGTCATTAATAACTGAAACTGTATTAGAAATACTACATGGGTTTGTACTTCAGACTCAAGAAGCAAAGGTTAGTCATGACACAGACACAGAGAATGGACTTGAGGACACGGGGAGTGGGAAGGGTAAGCTGGGACCAAGTGAGAGAGTGGCACGGACATATATACACTACCAAATGTAAAACAGCTAGCTAGTGGGAAGCAGCTGCATAGCACAGGGAGATCAGTTCTTGCTTTGTGACCACCTAGAGGGCTGGGATGGGGAGGGTGGGAGGGAGATGCAAGAGGGAGGAGATATCGGGATATATGTATATGTAGAGCTGATTCAGTTTGTTATAAAGCAGAAACTAACACACCATTGTAAAGCAATTATACTCCAATAAAGATGTTTTAAAAAAAAAAAAAGTCCAGTCATGAAATGTTATTGGGTTGGCCAAAAAGTTCGTTCAGGTTTTTCCGTACGATCTTATGGAAAAACCCAAACGAACTTTTTGGCCAACCTGATAATAACAAATAGTCAAAGCATTAGGCATTAAACAAACTAACATTTAGCTTTTCGGCTTCACACATTTCTGAGAGGATAATTCATGAATTTGCTAACTGGTCTCACTGTGCATACATTCTAGGGCACATGTAAGTATACATGGGTGTATTAGCTAAACTTTTATTAGCCTCAGATTTACATTTAAATTACAGTGAGAACTAGTTTACTATACTCACATATGAAACATCAATATGTCTTTATGTTTAGAAATCAGAGCTATTTCTTGAAAAATGCTAGGGTCTACAACTTAAATATTTGGCAAATTTTTTTTCTAATTCTAACTTTCCGTTTGTTTCAAAGAAAGATGACAAATGGTTTTCAATTAACTTTTACATTTATTTTTATTTGCAATAAGATAGTTTACATTATGTAATTTAGAACTACTCTAACCTTTCAACTCCTGGTTTAGTCAATTTAATTTACAATTGAATTGTAAATTGTAAGCGTCCTCTATATTTTATTAAAATGTAATTGCTTGCAGTTTAAAGATTTTAAAAACTCAAATAACTGGTCTGCTATTTTTTTTTTTTTTTTTGCGGTACGCGGGCCTCTCACTATTGTGGCCTCTCCCGTTGCGGAGCACAGGCTCCGGATGCGCAGGCCCAGCGGCCATGGCTCACGGGCCCAGCCGCTCCGCGGCATGTGGGATCTTCCCAGACTGGGGCACGAACCAGTGTCCCCTGCATCGGCAGGTGGACTCTCAACCATTGCACAACCAGGGAAGCCCCCTGGTCTGCTATTTTTAAACAATTATGTAAGTGATGCATAATCACTGAAGACAATTTAATTCCTGTAATTCCAAAGACACACTGTATATAATCTGATTTTTCCAATGATTTGGTTGTGCTTTTACAAACAACTGTGCAGGCCTCTACCTTAGATCCGTAAGTGAGATTTGATATACATGAACAGAAGTGATTTATTTTTATGATCATCAATTGCTGAACTGATACAGAAAACTCTGTAGCACATCTTTTGCCTATCACTCCCACCTTGCTCACTCTTCTCTTATCCTGCTGGGGTGTTCTCTCTCTCTCTCTGGCATTCATATGGGTACTCTTGCTCTGGCTCTCAGGATCGCTTCTTTTTCCCTCTTTCCTGTTTTAAAGATGCTGATTGATGGAGTGCTGTGAGAGTATGTCCAGAAATGGGCCCAGAGTAAAATATAAATGTTTCATACCCTGTTTTGTTATTTATACTTTCTCTGGGCCTCTATTCTGCTAGTAGTTAAATTAAATCAGGTTTGCCTGAGTTTTCTAGATTTTAAAAAATTTCGATTCATTATAACAGCTGATATATGACAATGTTAAGTTACAAAAAGATGGATTGCTTAATGTGCAAAGGAGTGTTATCTCAATGGATGGAAAAGAACAGTGTTTATCCCATTACCAGTAACATCTCTCAGAATCTATGCTGGCCCCCTTCACAAATTGGCTTTTACTTGGTTCGCTGTATGGGTAAACTACACTACACCAAAATGTTGAAGAAAGATTTTGGAGTCAAAAGATAGCTTACATCTCCCACTTTTCATTTACTGACAGTAACATTTTTTTGAAAAATCACTTAACCTTTTCTTGTCTTTGTAAAATGGGGATAATAAATCTCATTTCCTAGAAATGGGTGTGAATTAAGTATAATGCTAACATTATGATAAATGTTAGTCACTCTTTTTAAGAAGCATTTACCTCTGCTCTAAGAAAATACAAAGTACCAGAAGCCACACAATTCAGTAAATGTATGGTAATCATGTGCCCCTTAACAATATACATTCCAAGGGGTTAGCCATAACTACCCAGTGTAATTAAGAATAAGGTTTTCTATGCAACATACACCAATAATGATGGCATTCCAGTAAGACTGTGCACAAAATTTGAAAACATTGTGTTATTACCTTGACATTTAAGAAGTATGAAGTCATTCTCTGCATTGTCATATATCAGATCTTAAAATGAATGGGCAGTCATCTTTGAGTGTTAATGATCTTTCTACATTCTCCACTGAGGATTTTATTTAGACATATATATTTCATTAGAAAATAAGTAAAAAACACCATAAAATTCTTGTAAAATCCTTAAGTAATACAACTTACTTTTTGAAGGAACACGTAGGTTGGCGAGGACTACTTCCAGGGAATCAGCTTGGACTCGAAGTACATAGCTTGTCCTTGTCTCATAATCCAGAGGGCCATTCACATAGATTACACCCGTGATGTTATTAATTCCAAACTTATCTAGAATTAAAACACAATTCCTTGGTTACTCTCTTCACACTATAAGGGAAAATAATTCTCTTTAAAAAGCACTGTGATTTTTAAAACACATATAATAAGAGTTACAAAATGCTGGCTTTGGAAACTCTGTTCCAGTTCCCGAAATTATCAACATCAGTGTTTCCCTAAATGCATGTTTTGAAATTCAAGTTTTTTTGAGATCCTCCTGGAAATTGATATTTCTATGGTCAATTAAATCTGAAACAATGCATATACTATTTCCCTCACCGTAGATACACATAATCTTCTGCCATACTAAATGCTTCTAGAAATTTTGTTTTAAAGAAATCCATTTAATTTTGTTTAAGCAATTATTTTATGACCTTATTGGATTATTATACTTTTTATGATTTAATGCATCTTATTATCCTGCAGATTTAGTGTTTTGCTAAGAATGTGAGAGGGAACAAACAGAACAAACAGATAATTTCATATGTTGATTATTTAGAAAATATTATTTATTATTCTAAATATCTTAAAATATTTTGCCCTGAAGTCTATTTATTTATTTATTTATTTATTGCGGTACGCGGGCCTCTCACTGTTGTGGCCTCTCCCGTTGCCGAGCACAGGCTCCGGACGCGCAGGCTCAGTGGCCACGGCTCACGGGCCCAGCCGCTCCGCGGCATTGGGGGATCCTCCCGGACCGGGGCATGAACCCGTGTCCCCTGCATCGGCAGGCGTACTCTCAACCACTGCACCACGAGGGAAGCCCCTGAAGTCTATTTATTAAAATAAATTTGGTCATATATATTTGAGTGAAGGGCAGGGCACACTGGCAACCTTTGTAATATCCCACCTCTTTCACTCTCTCTGTCTTTTCCTCACTTTGGTTTTCTCCACAGCATTTATCACTGCCTAAACACTATATGTTTATTAGCTTAATAATTGTTTAATAATTGTTACTATCTCCTCTTATTGGATTGATAAATTCTATGAGGGCAAGGATCTGTCTATTTTGTTCACTGCTGTATCCTAAGTAGCTAGAAGGTACTGAGTACATGATAGATGCTTAATAAATATTAGTTGAATAAATTGATAAGCAAATAAATTGAATGTAAAAAGAATCATTGTGGTGGAGTGTGGGTAATAAGTAGAGCCACTTTGCTAACTTCAAGGAAGAGAACAGATAGAATTACAGAAAAAATTATAAGAACAGATTCAGAAAGCTTAGCTTCAGTCAGATGTTATAAGTTCAAGGAAAAAGGAAAGTCAGTAATATTTGGAGAGGAGGCATAACAGCACAGGAGAAACAAAGACAATAAGAAAAGTACTACATTGAGCACTTGCTTCAGGGGCAGTAATTTCCAGTAATGGTTGGTCACTGAAATACTTGAAAACAGCTTTTATAATTTCCTTGCAAACTGCTTTACAACATTAACATTCATTCGTTTAATATTGAATATGCATGTGTTTTTTAAATATATATTAACTGGGTTTTTAGTTTGTTTGTTTTTTTACCACCTACAACATGCCAGACCATTTAACTCATAAAAAGGGAAAACCAAAGGACAACTAACCTGTGGGTCATAGGTGAAACAAAGAATCAATATGCAAATTGAAAAACTGAGTTATGAACTTATTCCCACAGGTTAGCAAACCATTCCATTCTCAGTGAAAAGTGATGGTAGACAAAACTCAAATTATTTATTTACTTATAACTGTTGATTATATGTTTGATTTGACAGTTTGAGGACTCATACAAAAGGCTTTTTATCATGGATGTGGCTCTTTGGGCATTCACAGTTATTTCTGTTCCTAAAATTTCTTCAGGATTAGTTAATGTATGACATGGGGTAAGGGCTGTGGATGGCACAAAACAGTGGCAAGAGACTACTGCAGGCTATGATTATGACCAAAAGCTGAAAGTATGCATTAATTTTGAACACGTTATTAAAATATCCCTAATTCAGGGGGAGGGGAACACTTTCAGAATTGGATATTGAGTATTCCCTAAGGGAAATAAATAGCATTTGTCAATATAACTGGATTTTTAATCAGATTCAGCACATAGTTACATTTAAGTCAGACACATCTTACTAGAAAAATAGGGTAAAGAGTAATTAAATCTGAAATTTATTCCAAATCTAAGTTTATTGTTTTATGATGAAAACACAGACTAAACATATACTCACCCTCTTCATTTCCTGCAACAATGGAGTACACAATACTCTGATTGATGGCTGCAGCAGAAATTACACCAACCATAGTCCCTCTGGTTGCAAGTTCACTTACTGGAGGCGGTCTGCAGGTTTAAAGATAATTTATTTTCCTTGTCCATTTTGTCATGATGGAGTTTTGAATTTAATAATAGAATATGTTAGTATTGTGCGTGTGTGTTTATTTGAATAATACTATTTTTTGAACTTTTCAACAAAGTAACACATTCAGACTCCAGCCCTAACTGTGTTCAAAATTATGCAAATGTTCTTTGTTAAGAATGTCTTGTTACCTGTATATTACTACTTTATTATCTGCCAAAAATTGTATAAAATTCATTTTACTTGTCTCAACTTCTGGACAGAATGCAATAGGTAGATACAGTTTGCTATCTCAAGTTGCTAAAGAAAAATATTGCTTTTATGTTGGTAATATTAGCATATTTAAGCAAATGGCCTCCAGATATCTCTTTCTAGTCTAGTCCTTACCCTGCTCTACTTTAAACTTTAACTGTACTAAACGTATTTGAATGGATGGCATCACAAAATTAATATTTCTTTTGAATTCACTTATTTTACTTAACTGTAACCATATTATTCCCCCAGTACTATGACCTTTAATTTTATTTATCTATTTATTTTTAAATTTTTATTGAATTATAGTTGATTTACAATGTTATGTTAATTTCTGCTGTACAGCAAAGTAACTCAGTTATACATATATAGTCTTTTTCATATTCTTTTCCATTACGGTTTATCACAGATATTGAATATAGTTCCCTGTGCTATACAGTAGGACCTTGTCGTTTATCCATCCTATATATAATAGTTTGCATGATACTTAATTTTAAAAATATATTTTCAACAACACAGTATCTCATTCTCAAAATATCCATTTTATTTTACAATATTGGTCACTGTGACTAGGCTATTATAACTTTACCTTCATAAACTAATGCAAACAATCTCACTCTTACAATTCACATACTTATATCATCCAACTCCAACAGATTTAGAAAATTCTTAAATATAAAGTTTTAACATCTCCGAATCTTTTTAAAGTCCAATCTATCTAACCCATCTGATTTCTATAAGCTTTAGCCTCTTTCCTCAAACTGATAAGATAAATCCTACTGACACTCTTTCACATGGCCTTTTATCTTGTAATACTCACTCTCTTAATATTACCTTTCATTTTTATCTCCATCTTCTCAGTTCTTCTAATCTAGATTACATTACACAATTATATTGTGCTTACATGAAGTCTTTTATAACAAATTCTGAGCTACAAATACAGTCTGAAATATTAAGTACATACAATCCTTCTTAAACATCTTGTCCAAAATGCTATGTTCTTTGCTACTGTACTCCATATACTTGATAGACTAAAATTACCCAAATGTAAAATGATCTATCTTACAGACAGATGTTATAGCACCTAATGGTGGTCCATATCTCCAGTGAACGGTCAATAACTATTTCTTGATAAAGAGTAAGAACTAACCTGTATAATTTTTTAATGAAAATTATAAAGTATTTATCTATTTATTTGTTTAATTTTACTTCTCTGCATATTTTCTGCCTTCTTTTGTTAATAGCATCCAGATATTGCTTTGGATAACCATACCTCCTTCATTGTTAGTCTAAATGGTTTGGGTAGAATTGACCCAATCCCCCAGGTATATTGATAGACACACACTACCCAGCTCTGGCCAATGAGGGCACTTTATTTTGCTTTGCTTTATGTTCATGTGTGGTAAATGTTTCATGCAAACCCAATGAAAGTCTTGTCCAAGAATGTTACTGTAACCAAAAAAAAAAAGTTTTTTTGTTGTTATTGACTAGAATATTAATGTTTCTCCCTATGAGGGGGTTCTTTCTGATAATAAAGCAACACAAATGAAATAACTAAAGGTTGAAAATACATCCTGTACACTTTGACTAGTAATCTAAATGCTTTTATACTTGAAGCTAGGTAAACTCATCATTTCAGTTACTAAAACAATAAATTCTCCTTTAACTAGTATTTCAATCACTTGCAATCAAAAGAGTCCCAAAGAATAAAAATATATTTAGATAAGAAAAGGATACATTTACCTAAGTAGACTTCTAAAGAAAGATATCTGAGGTAACACAATTATATTTTATAAGCAATTTACCTAGGCATCGTCACAGTGTCAGTTTAGTGAAATAAGGATGCCTTTGGTAATTTTGAACCGAAAATGACAGTAGACTACCACAAAAAGGAAGGCACTTAGAAAAGTGACACTAAGGTTAGTTTTGATGGATTATGAATAGATATCTTTTTCTATGATATTTTAGATTATAAACAGACACTAAGACTAATTGTTGTTTGCAACATTGGCTAGTGGTTGACCTTGGTGATTGTGAAATCATTAAACCTGGAAAGGGTTAAAATTAAAGAGTTATGGAAACACAATAGGATCCTCACCTTGGTATTCCTACCCTTGTGTATCTCCTCTTGTAGGAGGGGCAGACTGTGACTTGTTTCTAATGGACAGAATACAGCAAACAAGATGGGATGTCACTTCAGTGACTATGTTATATTAGATTATAACTTGTAACTTCTTGCTAGCGGACTCTGACTACTTCCCTTGCTGGATTTAATGAAGTGAGTGGAGATGTGGAACTGTGAGTTCTGACCAACAATCAGCAAGCAACTAAGGCCCTCAGTAAAACATCCCACATGGAACTGAATCCTAGCAACAACCACATGAGCTTGGAGGTAGACCCTTCTCTAGTCAAGCCTCAAGTGAGATTCTTGCCCTGGCCAACATCTTGACTAAAACCTGTGTGAGACTATGAAACAGAGGACACAGCCAACAATTTCCTGGCCTACAGAAACTTCAAGATAATAAGTGTGTTGTTTGAACTCGTTACATTTGCAGTAGTATTATTAAGGTGCAACAGACAACTAATACACATGGCTTGGATATTAGAGCAATGAATTGTTAACTTAACGACAGATCAAATTTCATACAACTTAAGTGTGATATAAGAAAACATATGTTAGTCATATTCTGTGATGATTTTCATATACTGAATTTCTTTTTGTGGAAACAGAAGCTGTTTAAATTGTTTACTCACCTATCTTGTTACTATGTGAGATAAGAGCTAAATTTTATACTTTCCATAATTATTTCATAATGAACTCTTGATCCGTATAAAGTATAGAAATATAAAGTCTGCAGCTAATATGCCTTCAGCTTTAACATTATAAAAATGCCATCTTTCATTTCAAACTTTAAAAATAAAATATTTTATGCATATTTTTGTACAATCAGGATGAAAATGATTAATACTGGAAAAACCAACTGACATAGTTTAAGAAGGAATTCAAATCCTACGCCCACCACTAAAAAACATTTAAACTTCTATTTGTTAGTAAATGTTTAAAACAGATTTACTTCTAGACAAAATATCTCAGTAACCTTTGTCTTAATTGTTCCAACATACTTCTTTCTACCAGAATCAAAACATACTATAAAAATGCAATTTTCTGGGCTTCCCTGGTGGTGTAGTGGTTGAGAGTCTGCCTGCCGATGCAGGGGACACGGGTTTGTGCCCCGGTCCGGGAAGATGCCACATGCTACTGAGTGGATGGGCCCGTGAGCCATGGCCGCTGAGCCTGCGCGTCTGGAGCCTGTGCTCCACAACGGAAGAGGCCACAACAGTGAGAGGCCCGCGTACCACACACACACACAAAAAAATGCTATTTTCTCCTGGCTAGATTTAAATCAACCTTTATGATAATGAGCATTAGATTACAAAATTTCAACTCTTTTCTATTTTATTGCCAGGGAAGGCCCATTTTATTTTTGTTTTATGCCCTGGAAAGTACAAGTTACATGATGGGGCAAATTACATATTCCCTTTGGAGTCACATATAACTTGAATATAAGATGAAGGAGTTGGTGTAAATCAGGATCCATAAAATCAGATGTTAGAGAGGATAAAAAGATAAGAAAGTTAAATAAAATGGGTTGGCAATAAATTAATGGGGAAAGGGGTGGAAAGGAATTGGACACTACATACTCTATTTAATAAGGATAATCAGCATGCAATAATGCAAGTCCAGAGTGATTTTAAAATGGAAAAAGGAAATTCAAATTTTTATGTAAATTCTATGATCTTTTACATTTTGGCATCCAACGAAATTTATTTTTTAAAGCATCGCCTGACTTGGTTTGATCTGTGGGCTGACAATTTATGATTTTTACAGTAAACTATTTGTAAAGTATTTTCCAATTCTACCATTCTGAGTCCGATATAATGTGATTTATCATTCCCCTTCTTCCTGTAGAATACAATCAAAATCTATTACTTAATTTCAGAAGCAAAGAATTATAGCCAAATAAATGATTCCTCATAAGCCACTTTTTTTAAACAATTTTTTTCTCTTGCTATCAATTCACATAATTGTAGTTGCACTTCATCCATTTTATAATAAACAATGTATCATTAACCCTCTGCCAATTTAACTTTTTAATAACTAATTCAAAACTAATAGTTGTTTGGAATCTGAAATTCAAGAATTCTACTTTTTAAAGCCAGATTTACTGCCAATATAATTGAGAAAAAGCCCTCTTACAATAAAAGACACTTGAAAGAGCTAGGGCTCACTAGTGAAAATATATAGACTTACTGATGAAGCTTAAGAGTCAAAAGACCTACTGGATTCCCTTTCCCCAGAAAAGGGTTGCGAAGAGGATGCTAAAGAAAATGGTATATTTTAAACAGACATGGACTTTGGAGCCCTGGAGTGACTAACGGTTTTACATTTTTAAAATGCCTTAAGGAAGGACCTTCACTAAAGGTTCTTTCACAAAGCTTGATCTGAATTGGGTTTAATGCCTACATGTCCTGACATATTCCAGATGGCAGCACTGGCTACTACTTATCCCTCAAAGGCAGCACTTTGGTCATAGTTTACATGAGGTTTCATTCTTTATGTTCTATGGGTTTGGACAGAGGTATAATGTCATATATCCACCATTACATACAGTATCATACAGAATATCGTTTCAGTGATGGAAAATCTCCTGTTCCTCATTTATTTGTCCCCCTACCCCCACCCAAATACCTGGCAACCACTGATCTTTTTATTGTCTGTATACTTTTGCCTTTTCCAGAAGGTCACATAGTTGGGATCATATAGTATGTAGTCTTTGGGGCCTGACTTCTTTCCTTAGCAATATGTACTTAAGCCTCCCCCCATATCTTTTTGTGGTTTGATATGTTTTATTGCTGAATCATAAGTGTACTACAAATAGGTGCACTTTAGTAAGAAGAAAGTTGATCAAAATAACTCCAAGTCTGTTGTTTAGAAATACATTTTTGCAAATAAAGTAAGTGTGACCTAGAAAAGTTAACTGCTACAGAATTGATATGCAAAACACATACACCATAATTTTCTTATGAATGTATAAACTAATTCATAGATATTTGTTTAACATTTAAAATTGATTTTTTGGAAAATATAGATTACAATAAATCTCTCAATTAAATATTTTAATGTATCTGGGTCATCTGAATAATGACAATACTAAAATAACGGAATGTGTGGTTTCCAAATGTTAGCCCCAGTTTTACAGTATAAATATAAAATGGAAGAATTATTTTAAAATTTACTTTTATCATTGGTTTTAAGAAGTAGCAGTAAAAGTAAATGTTATATGTGCTGCATAAAGCCCCTAATTATTTTAAATGCTGTGCAGTTTAGGATATAAAAGTGTTTGTAAATAAGTGCTATAAAATTTCACTGGGATTCAATCTGGCTGTATTGCTTTCTTTCTACTGAGAGACAAATTAATTTATTTTGACATGTTTGAATTCAATATATTTGCAAATCAGTGCCAATTAAGGAACTGATTTTATATCTACTATGAGGGAATTTAATGAAAATGGGAAGGAAAAAAAAACACCCACTGGAACTCCTGTTATTTGTAACCTTGGAGTAATTGCATCCGGGTGATCTAATTTGACATATTTAACTGAGAAAAACAGTCTAAAGAAGACGTGAATCAGGAGAGAGACGCCAGCTTTCCTACAGTTCTTAGGATGGATTGTAGATAAGAAAATGAATGAAAGACCAATGGTTAGACACTGCTTTTTACATCTTTTCTGAAGTGAACTTACTATTGTTAAGAGTTTTGCTTCTATTCAGATCCATGAAGTGACCCCGTCTGGAAGACAAGAAAACTGAGGTCCTGAGTAGTAAGCACTTTCTCAAGTTCAGAAAACTACTTGAAAGCTAAATCTGCAGTCTGTTTGTTTGATTGATTGAGTGACTGATTTACTGTTTGAATTAACAGAGTTTAATCTTTCTTAGTCATTGGCTCTAAAACTTTAAACTGTAAAAATTAACTGAATAACTTATTAAAGTTTCAGACTTTTGCATCATGCTTAAAGATTCTCATTTAGTAGGTCCATACAGTCAGATCCAGGACTATCATTTATAAAAGGTCCCCAGGTGATTCAGATAGGAGTGGTTTGAAATCATGTCTTTGGGGAATAATGGACTTTCTCCCTGCTGCCTTCCTCTGTCCTTTGCTTCCCTCACTCTACTCACCAACCTTTAGTGCTTACTCTACAGCAGTGAATGTCCTTTCACAGACTAGAATTAAGCTAAGAACACTCTTCTCAGATTCTAATAGCTCTGAGTTTGAATTATGGCTCTCATATTTACTAGCTATGTGACCTTGGGAAAATTCTTAGTTTCCCTGACCTTATTTCTTTATTTGTAAAATGGGGACATTAACTAGATCAGAAGACTGTTGAGTTCACTAAAGGATATAATGCATACAAAAAGTTTTCCTTACACCTAGCATGTGGTAGGTACTCCATAAATTATAGCCATTGTTAATATATCACTTTATAAGCTACGCTTCTGGAAGTTTAGCTTAAATATTATAATGATGTGTAGCTTTGTCTCATAGACAGTAGACACAATAAAAATAAAACTGGAATACTTATTAATATCTATCGTGGCTAATATTATAGACTATGTTTTATGCACTCTGATTTTCCCTTTTCAGTTCTCAATCACATCAATTTTATATCTGAAATGGGGATAATATTTTTCTTTTTACTGTCTTTACAGATTTAAATTCATAGACTTTTTGGGGTTTCATTCAAAAACAACTACTGTGGGGTGGGATTGGTATAGGCTGGCTCTGAAACTTAAACAACAACAAAATCACTTAAAATGTAACTATTTTATGCATAGGAGTTTACTCATTCATTCAAAAAATATTTACTGAACATATACCATGTGCCTGACATCCACTAGGTAGTAAAGACACAAAGACAGGATAGAGGAAGTGAATTGTGCAGTCATGGAGTTTATAGCTTCACAAGCAAACCAGATAGTTGTGTAAACAGTTACAGTAAAATGTAGTAAATACATTAATACCAGATATCTGGTTAAAAGTTCAGTAGTAAACATGGCATGCATCATTTATATTTTATATTCCCCAAATACCAACAAAGTATCTGTAAGTGGAATCAGCGGGCTGCATGGTCTGATGAATAACTAGACCAGGCATATTCATTTCTGGCTAATTGATTTACTTACTAAAAATAGGCTACGATGTAGGTCGTTAAGTAACAACCTCTGAGAAAACAGTTTTGTATTTTGGCTTATTTATCAGCTTGGTGTTTTGTGACCACCTAGAGGGGTGGGATAGGGAGGGTGGGAGGGGGACGCAAGAGGGAAGGAGATGTGGGGATATATGTATACATATAACTGATTCACTTTGTTATACAGCAGCAACTAACACAACCATGTAAAGCAATTATACCTCAATAAAGATGTTTAAAAAAAAAGGAGTGTTTATTTTCTCCTTTATAGATGAATCTGTACATTTGGACTTTTTGAAGGGCATGACAGTAATCTTCTGAAACAGGCTCTCTAATGCTTTTATTTGTTGTTTTCTATTGATTCCACTAGACTCTATGCCATTAGGTAAGAAACTATTTCTTACCTAATGAATCACCATAGAATCTTGAAATATATTAGTGTAGTCATACACATAACATCAAAAAAGAAAAACAGATACTCTGGTAGAGCATTTAATATTTCAATTCAATTCTACTTTTAACAGTTGAATGAATGTACTACCTCAAAAATAGCATAATAAAAATAGATGTTCAAATTCTGCTAGAATTTCTAAGAAAGAAAGGGATAAATCATTTTTCATTAAGTGTTATTCATACCCTAGAAAGACAGTAAATATTTACAATCATGCTATCTAGGTAGGAGGATATATATCTTAAGATGGATTAAGTATTCAATACCTTAAGACAGATAAATTCAACATTATTTTAGGAAGTGGGGGTATTTCATTTTCAAGTTTTTGCTAAAGAAGTAATCAATACATTAATTCTAGATTTAGTTTTTATTATGATATATATTTTATATATATATGTAAATATGTGAAGTATTACTCAGTCATGAAAAAGAAGGGGATCCTGCCATTTGTGACAACATGGATGGACCCTGAGGGCATTATGCTAAGTGGAATAAATCAGAAAAAGACAAATACTGTATGATCTCACTTATATGTGGAAACTTAAAAAAAAAAAAAACTCACAGAAACAGGGAACAGATTGGTGGCTGCCAGAAGTGGGAGGTGGGGGGTGAGGGAACTGGGTGAAGGTGGTCAAAAGGTACAAGCTTCCAGTTATAAGACAAGTAAGTTCTGGGAATGAAGGTACAGCATGGCAACTACAGTGAAAAATACTATACTGTATGTTTGAAAGTTGCTAAAAGAGTAGATCTTAAAAGTCCTCATCATAAGAAAAAAAATTGTAACTATATGAGGTGATGAATGTTAACTAAACTTATTGTAGTAGTTATTTTGTAATACATGCATATATAAAGTTATTATGTTGTGCGCTTTAAATGAATACAATAGTACATGTCAATTATATGTCAATAAAATTGGAAAGGGGCTTCCCTGGTGGCACAGTGGTTGAGAGTCCGCTTGCCGATGCAGGGGACGCAGGTTCATGCCCTGGTCTGGAAACACCCCACATGCCGCGGAGCGGTTGGGCCTGTGAGCCATGGCCGCTGAGCCTGCGCGTCCGGAGCCTGTGCTCCGCAACGGGAAAGGCCACAACAGTGAGAGGCCCGCATACAGCAAAAAAAAAAAAAAAAAAAAAAAAAAAAACTGGAAAAAAATTTATAGCTAGATATCCCCTACCCAGTTCTTTTATCCATACAGCATCCCTAGTTATTAAACTTTGAAAAGCCTGAGAGATTGTTTTAACAAACAAGAGGTTGTTTAATAAATGTTTATCAACATTTCCCTTTAAATATGGTAATTTATTATTTAGAATCCATTAGATAAAGATTTTAAATGTCCATTTACCAAAAACAGATTCATTATGCTTACTATGTCTGATTGGCAATTTGATTTTTCCCTCTTTTTTTCTATAATACCTACTTGATACACTGAGAAATGAAAATAAAGAAATAAAATATTCATGTAAAACCTGTTAATCCTGGAATAATTTTTTAGTTTGAGATGTAAATGTTATAAAATTAGAAATAATGTGTGACATTTTGAATATATTTTTTAAAATGCTACTGTTTTTATATCATCATTCAAAATGTGGCATTTACCTCATTAAATATTTGCATAAAATATTTTACTCTTCTAATCTTAACTGTTCTTCCACTTTTTGCTGAGGAAGATAGGAGAATACTGGCATGGTGTGATGGATTAAAATTAGAGATAATTCCTTCAGTGTCCTCAAATTTCTCCTTGAAAATGAACAATGCCTTTAATATGGCTCATAAATACCCTCAAAATCTGACTCTACTTATGTCTCCCTTCTCATCACCAACTACTCTCTCCCAGAGATTTCTGTGGTCTATACTAGGCTTTGAATTCTTAGAACATTTTACAATTCTCCTCTCTCTGGGTCATTATATATGCTGCTCTCTCTTCCTAGCACAATCTTCCCCTGACAAGTTCTTTAGGGCACTTCTTTAGGTTTCCACTTTAACATTGCTTTGTCTAGGAGATTTTCTTTTAGGTCTCATCAATTTTCCTTCGCCAACATCCTACTCTAGGCCAGCTGTCATTGTTCTTTGCTTCAAATACTATAGTTTTTTTTGACCAGTCCATATTCATCCATTTTGACTACTTTCCTGTCTGACTTCCACAGAGTGGTCTGTCATCTTTTTAAAGTTCACATGTACTTACATCACTATCGATCTGAGCTTTCTTAGCCCACTACATGCTTACCATATTTCAATGGCTTCCCAGTGCTCAAAGAATAAAACTCAAATCTCTAATATGCCCCAAATTTCTGCCTCATCTTACAGTAGTTTACGTTCATTCTCTCTTCCTCAACCTTTCTTTAAATCTTGGAATGTGTCTTCTCCTTTCCAATTTAGGATTTTTATGCAATTTCCTTCCAATTCCTGAGTCCACTATATTCCTTCACCTACAAGTCTAATTACTACTTATTGACATCTCAACTCCTGTTTTTCTCAAATTTGCTTTAATATCCCCCACTGCTGCTGTTGTGTGCTTTGTTATAAGTGCTCATAAAGCACTTTTTTTTTCTTTTCTTTTCCTTTCTTCGATATCACATAAGTTTGTAATTATAATCTGTTTCTTATGATCATTTGATTAATTTCTATCTACTACATATATTATAAGATCTCTGAGGGTAGGAACCATGTATATTTTGTTCAGTGCTATTATTTCTAGTGCAGTTATGTATTCAATAAATATTCATTGACAGGATGAGGAAAGGAACTAATGCCACTTGAATATAGTAGCCATTTTACCTCATTTGTAAACATTTTCAATGTTTGTCTTCTCTTATGAATTAAACACTTTAGAGAGACCATGTGTTCCCTATTAACTGCTCTATTTTATACTCTGTACATAGCATTGTGCCTATATATATATTTTAAAATTAATTTATATTTATTTTTGGCTGCGTTGGGTCTTTGTTGCGGCGAGCGGGGGCTACTCTTCACTGAGGTGTGCAGGCTTCTCTTTGCAGTGGCTTCTCTTGTTGTGGAGCACGGGCTCTAGGCACGCGGGCTCAGTAGTTGCAGCACACAGGCTCAGTAGTTGCAGCACGAAGGCTCAGTAGCTGTGACTCACAGGCTTAGTTGCTCTGCAGCATGTGGGATCGTCCTGGACCAGGGCTCAAACCCGTGTCCCCTGCATTGGCAGGCAGATTTTTAACCACTGCGCCACCAGGGAAGCCCTGTGCCTGTATTTTTTTTAATTGTTAAATAAATTAGTGGACAAAGATGCTGGATGAATTAGTAAAATTTAAGGAAAAATAACTAGTTTTCCTGCTTCATCTTTTTCATCCTACCCTGAACTGAAATTCACTGCTCACAGAACATTCTGAGAACTTTGGTAAAAAGACAAGTAAAATATAGCATCAGTGAGATAGAAATACGCTTCACAAACAATTCTGTAAGGGGCCCTGTTCATCCTGGACATCAGGAACTTGACTCTTAAGTGTGGGAATATCCCTCTACATGACTATCATTGAAGGAGCTATTTTGTTTATGAAGATGATTAGAAGATGATATAAAGAATAACAATCCACATTTGGTAATTATAACCATATATCTTTAACCATCACATATATATTCAAGGCATTATTATTTAAACTAACATTCAAATTTCATAGAAATTCATTCCCCACCTTGCAACTAGAGTGATATTTCCCTAGAATATTTTAAAATCAAAAACTGCTGAAGATCTCTTAACCAATGAGGGTAGAGAAATTAACTTGTGACATTTTGTTTTGCTTAGTATCTACTTTTTCTTCCTCATATCTTTATTTGCTTTTAGGCAATTATTTATTCCCACTTCTCTTGTTTTGAAAATATGGTAAATGTGTGCTATTCTTCCAAACACAGAAACAGAGGCTTTTCATCTCATCACATGGGGGCAGCCAGAAGTCAGGCAATTAGGATTGCTTCTTTCCTTCCTCTGTCTAAACTCCTTGAAAACAAAAACTACATTTAAAAAAAATCTTTGCATGACCAACACCTGGCATAAGCCTATTAAATAAGAATATCACAACTACTTTCTTAAGCATGTTTTCTGTGCCTAGCACTTTACAAAGTACTTTCTCTTGTATATAAAGTAAGTATCAGATCCCTAGGGAAGTTGGCCTCAGGGAGCTTACGTAACTTGCCCAAATTCAAGCAACAGCTGATAAAAGGTGCAGCCAGGATTTAAACCTTAGGACACTATTAAGTTATTTTTCCTCAAAAAAAAAAAGTTTACATTAACTATTAACAAAATAAAAGTAATGTACTATATGTTGTACTTGAACCAAAATTTCTCATAGAGAGAATGCAATGAAAGAACAGAATCTATAGTAACTCTTTGTATGGAAAAATTTGTTTTAAATTCTAAACAGTGGATTTAAAATGAACTGTTAGAACCTGAGTCCTTTGTTGTTGGAAGACTTGCTTCACTCTGCTCTGTGAGCAAATGTCAAAAACTATACATAACCTTGAACATGTGAAGGAGAAATTAAATTCCATGTGGATACAGAGAAAGCCTATGAAAGCTGAAATGAAGGATTGTCAGAGTCACTCAATAGTGAAAGAGGCAAAATCTATTATTTTTGAGGCAATATTTTAGTAGTGCCAAAAAAAGACAGGAAAGGTTAACTTCAAGTAAAGTCAGATCTTACATTGAACAATAAATCTAAATTAAAATAGAAAACAACTTTAGCAATCAAGTGATGCTCTCTGCATATGGGTTTATTTTATACTTCTAGTTTTCACATAGCTTTCTTTTTCTTTTTCATTCTTCGAAAGCAAGACCAATAATTCCTCCTAAACTACTGCACTTACTAAAAATCTTTTCTCAAAATTCCTGAATCCAAACTTGTATGGTTTATATAAGAATAATGGCAATGTTCCTCAACATTAGGTAATTTTAATTCTCTTGAATAATGAAATGTTAACTAGAACTGCTCACTCATCATTTCCTTGGCCATTGTGATAACATTGTTTCCATTTTTCATAGTATATAAAAATGGATTTCTGGATTTTAAATTATGCTTTTTCTGTTTTTGTATATCAGGAGGTAGACTGTTTATCTTTTAGAGTTCTTTATAAAGTCTACTCTATTTTTATTCTTCAGTATAAAACCATTTGAGAAATTTATTTTGAATATAAAGTGTACAAAATTTCTGCATTGTAATTTGTTACAAGATTAATGCACATTAATCAGCAAAGTATCAAATTTTTACTTTAACAGGAAAACTGACAAGATTATTTTCTTCATTCAAGTGTATCTGAATTTTTAAAAAGTCAAAATATGTATATGTATGTTATTCTTATTTTGGATTTGATATATTAAATTTGAGTAATACTAGAAATTGAAAATGACTTACGATATCTTTCTAAGAGAAAAATAACAACTTGTTCCAGAGGGTAATAAAAATACCTTACAAATATTTGCCCCTTCTCTTTTCTATATATACAAATATAAATTTTGAGTTTCTATGTTTATGGGAATTACATATTAAAATACATGAATCCTTAAAAATTAATATAAATGTGGCATTAAATCATGCAAAGTTTAATAATCAATGTTGATACACTTCCATTTTAAATAAATACCAAGGTATCCTATATTGGTAACATATTTGTTTAGAAAATTTGTAAATAATTATCTTTAGTAAAATTTTTGATAAATTGTATAAGATACTGCATTTCCCACTCAAAATCAATATTCACATTTAGACTCTATGGTCTGTTCCAAACACATTGACCTTTCCATGGTATTTACCTCTAAAACTCATGACTAGTGAATCCCAGTGTGTTTAAGTCTTAGTCCATCACCTTGAAATGAAAGCCAAATGTCATGCTTCTGAATGATAACTCACTTGACCTACAGGAGTCAATCTATTCTCAAGTAATATTATGTGTTTGAACTACTATTGGGATTTTGATATTTCTGTCTGGATTAAATGAAAGATATATAAAATGTATTTTCTGACTATGAGAGTGTAACTATTTTCCAGAAGATCGATGTAGATAATTGACTGAAAACCTCTTATTCGATATGAAGACAGGAGGCAGCAATGAGAGTGTGCCTCTCAGATCTCCAACTATAGGAAGTATGCTTGACCAAGGTTCCAGTTGCTGTGCTCTGAAGTATATTTCTGTGTTTGTATGAAGGTCATGTTCCTAGGGACTGCTTTCAGAGTGATTAAGAAAAGCAGAGATGCTAAGGTAGGTCCCTTCCTGGGAAACACAGGATATATCTCTGACATCAGACCATGGTTTGACTCCCCAGTCATCATGCAGAAACTTACTGAAATGACACATTAGTCACTCAAATGACACAGTAGGCTAGGATGTTTACATATGAGCTTTTCTCCCTGTTCTTCACTTGGGGTCAGAATGCATGTGCTTTAAAGTTCTCCTAGCCTTACCCTGCTTTCTCCTCATTTCTCTCCCATAGGTATTTCCCCTAATAAAATACTTGCTTGTTAAATTTCATCTTGATGTCTAATTATCAGAGGATGAACATAAACTAATACAGTACCTTAGGGGATTAAATTCAAAAGGAGTATTAGTAGTTTGAAAGATATAAATTAAATACAAAATATTCAACACTTAGAAAAAAATTTCTAGGAAAATAAAGATGAAAAACTTTAAAAGATATTAATATAGAACTGTAATATATATTAAAATAAGTATTAATACATATTGATATATTAAAATGAAGATGAATAAATTGAATAGACTTAATATGTATTAATTTATGTGGAGACAAAAAAGAAAGCCTTGATTGTGATAGTTAACCATTATTAAATATTATAACAATGTAGAAGAGTTTGCCATATGGATGTATTAAACCAGTATGAGAAATTGGAATTAATATTCTTTCAATTTGGCAACTTCATGGCTACTATCACTTTATCTGTTCCATATTAATGGCAGATATTACCAGGTATGCAGATTTCTCTTTCCCAATAAGCACAACCCTTATCAAGATACCTGCTCATTATTAATAGGAGAGTATTATTTGTCACACCTGTCTTAAGTAAGAAGTTTAGCTCAGTTTCAATTAAAGGGCAGCAAAATATGTCACCCCACCCCAAAATAAGCTGCTTTGGTATATGGATTATTTTGAGCAGTAGGTACTTAGAAAACAGCAAATGCAGGGAGAGGCTTTCTCTGAGTTCCCTTATCTACCTAAAGACAAATCCTCCAAAAGGAACTTAATCATCATGGATTCTCTTTCCAGGAGTTTCATCGACCAGTAAAGACTGACTCTTTTCACAGAAGAGGAGACTAGAAGTGGATAGCACAGCCAGGTAAACTTTCTCCCAAACTATCATACTTTCCATCTATTCCAGGGACCAATTCATCTTTCTTAAAATTATTATTTACTCTCTTCCAAGAGGCCTACATCCTTCCTCCCCATTTCCCATTAAGATGGTATTGAATCCTGTATTCTGAAGCCACCTATTTGTGTTACTCATCACCCTGTGTATCTCTCATGTATACATGAGAGATACATGTTAATAAACTTGTTTGTCTTTCTCTTATTAATCTGTCTTTTATGACAGGGATCTCAGTTAATAAATCTGAAGGGTACAAGAAAAGTTATTTTTCCTCCCCTACATTTACACTACTTGAAATGAGTAAATGCTAAAACTGATGAAGGCTCAGAGAAAAATGCATATAAAATAATTTAGAAGAGTAAATGTACCAATAATAAACTAAGCATGAGGAATGATTTCCCAATATTCACAGCTATCCAAAGATTGAAGGGGTGAGTTTCTCACAACTGTAAGGTTTTTAAAAAAGCATAGTCAACTTTGTGGCAAGGACATTGGAGAAATCACGTATTAAGTTATTAGGCTGAATAAATGGTCTTTATGGTCTATTTCATCCATTACATGGTATGACTTTGAGAACAGAATTTTATGAGTAAGATTACCTATTTTTCTCTACTTCCAATGAAAATCAAATTGTGAAAAATGGTTTAAATTAAGATATAAGATTGAATATGGATAGAGAGAAACTTCTTAATTGCCTGAATGGTAATAACTCAAAATTTATGATAATTTGTATAAGGTAGGGTCTAATACTTGGACTTATTCATCGCAAAAAAAAGAAAAAAAAAAGAAGTGAAGCCAGCTGGAGATGATTTTTAAGAAGGAAGTGTTGCTTTGACAACCAAAGATAAAGAAATGCCATTAATTCTTTAAGAAATTATTTCAAGGAAAGGGAGGAGAGGGAGAATAAAGAAGGATGACTTGGGGCATGCAGACTCTAAGACACTTAAATTATTGATATGTCTATCTTTGTCAAAAAGAGAAACTGAAAGAATCAAATAAAACAAGAATGATGCAGGAAAATGGAAATTTGTTACACTTTTGAAAATTCTGATTGTATGCATGCTTCCACACAACATGATTGCTTATTTACAATTATAAAAATAAATATACAGTCTGAAGAGTTACATACTTTTCAAAAGTTTTAAGAAGAACTCAGTGTTTTCTGGAAAAAGTAGATGTTCATCTAATGACAAATAGATGATGTCTTGATCCTCCATTTAACCTAATTCAAT
Source organism: Neophocaena asiaeorientalis asiaeorientalis (assembly GCF_003031525.2). Lineage (NCBI taxonomy): Eukaryota > Metazoa > Chordata > Mammalia > Artiodactyla > Phocoenidae > Neophocaena > Neophocaena asiaeorientalis. Next base: position 4,470,661 of record NW_020173201.1, read on the forward strand.
GACTCAAAGAAAGACTGGTTTGAAGAGTCATGAAATTAACAGAATGAGTCTGTTTTAAGTATTACAACTGCTTGAGGGACCAAAGAGAATCTAGTGCATACTTAAGAATAACTGTAAATCTGGCCATTATAAAAGTAAACATATATCGGTATGGGGCAAATTGCATTCTCATTTTTAGATTCCTCCCACCCTTAAAAAATATGTAAGTCAGACCATCCAGAAACAACTTCAGTTCACAGGATTTGAGGAAAGACAAAATCAAAATTTTTTCCAACACATAAAATTTACCTCCATATTATAAATTATAAACAAGAAAATAATGTGAGAAATTTCTCTTCTAATTTTGATAAGTTAAATTATTTCAATAATATAGTGTGGTCTATAAAATCCTTGAATAATTTTGAAGAATCTTCCTTATTTCTTTTTCAAAGAACCATTAGCAGAAAGTAAGGAACTTTTAAATTAAGAATAGGAAACAGAGGCATAACATAAGTATGTGAAAGAAGAGTTTGACTTTTTGTTATATTTCCACTTTTACATTAATCAGCTAACCTACTAAGTATATGTCATCAAAAATAAAGCTACCATATGATACTACAATCCCACTCCTAGGCATATATCCAGAGAAAACCATAATTCAAAAAGATACAGGCACCCCAATGTTCATAGCAGCACTATTTACAATAGCCAAGACATGGAAGCAACCTAAGTGTCCATCAACCAACAGATGAATGGATAAAGAAGATGTGGTATACGTATATACAATGGAATATTTCTCAGCCATAAAAAAAGAATGAAATAATGCCATTTGCAGCAAAATGGAGGGACCTAGAGATTATCATATTAAGTGAAGTAAGCCAGACAGAGAAAGACAAATATCCTATGATATCACTTATATGTGAAATCTAAAAAAAAATGATACAAATGAACTTATATACAGAGCAGAAACAGACCCACAGACATAGAAAATAAACTTATGGTTACCAAAGAGGAAAAGGGTGGGGAGGGATAAATTAGGAGTTTGGGATTAACATATACACACTACTATATGTAAAATAGATAGCCAACAAGGATCTACAGAATAGCACAGGGACTATACTCAATATTTTGTAATAACCCATAAAGGAGAAGAATCTGAAAAAGAATGTATAATATACATTTACATATATACACATATATACATATATATTATATAACTGAATCACTTTGCTGTACACCTGAAACTAACACAATTAAAATCAACTATACTTCAATAAAAAATAAAAAAAATAACATAGCTTAAAAACAAACAAAAAATTTAGCTGTCAATCTAGTAGGTTTTTCCTTTAGTAAATATTAAACCGTTTACTATGATGTTTATGAATTTCTTATTGCTATTTTTACTTCTATAATTTTAGAAAACATAATTGTTATACTCCAGCGACCAAGTTATTACCAGTAGTTCAACATGTAAATGTTTTTAATTCCATAAAAAGAATAATGAATTTTGTTTCCCTGTCTAGGTAAAACCAGTACATTGGAAAAAGTTTCATCAAATAGTAAATGCCATCTCTCAAGTTTTTTTGATGATCTCCACAAAGCTAGTCTACAGCTCATGACTCTCATTTACACTCTGCCGTAATGGTTTCTTTTTCATTTTCTTTTTGCTTTACTTTAGTGATGAAGACAATTAGACTTCTTAGGAAAATGGAGAAAGTAGTTAATTGTAACCAAATAGTAAAGCAACAATAGTAAATTATAATTTAACTTTAGCTTTAAGTCCAGCAAGGTTTGGTTTGGAATATATAATATTAATACTTGATAAGCTTAAATAATTTAGAATAATTTAAAACACCCAAAAATGTTCATATGAGATTTGCTTTGAATTTTAAAAAAGTATTCTTTTACAATTTTAAGAAGAATGTAATCTATTTCACCAATACATATTTAAAAATAAAAATGTTTCTATACTATTACATCATTGGTTCATGTACCCAACATTATATATTCTTAATAGAAACTAAGTGATTTTAAAATGACTTACTGCAATTAAAGTCTATAATTTGTCTAAAATTATATGTTAAATGTGCTAGTTCTCCACAAACACCATTTCCCCTTTTTCCTCAATAATAGAAGTGGAACTAGGACATAGCTGCCTAGCCAGGAGAAGTATTTCTCCACTCTTTTGTGGCTATGCATAAACATTTGCATGGATTTTCAAGATGGGATGTGAGCTGATGTGAAGTTTGCAACTCCTACCTCCCTTGATTTAGGAAATCCCTAGATGTGGATTTCTGCCCCTGCTCCCTTTCTATGGACTGAGATGGCAATAGTTGGTATTATTTTGAAACAGAATGTTACAGATGGAAGACCATAACTTGGCCTGGGTGCCTGAATGACCACATGGAGAAACTGTAAGAAGAAGAGCTACTGCCAGCCTAAAACACTCACTTCAGACTCTCACATGAGCCAAAAACACATGTATTTTTATCAATGAACTTTAGGGGATTCTTTTTACAGCAGCCCAATCTACCCTAACTAATCTTATTATCCTGAGGTTTAAAGATTTCATGACTGACCATTCTAAAAATAACTGGGCAAGGGGAGGGAGGTCAGGTTCAAAATTCTAAAACAAATGAGTATTTTATCTTTAGGATCTCTCTTTAATACTTAGTTATTTGTTGAAAACTAATTTTTTCCTAAGGAATTCAAAAGTCAATATTGGAATGAAGACATTCCTAAGACGTAAAAACCAAATATACCTCAACTTGCAATGCTAGCTATCTTGCATTACTGCTTTCTATTTGTAAACTATAAGCATCCTCCTCCCCATACCGTACAAAGATTGGAAATCTTGCATTATCATTTTGTGAGTCCCTGAAATTTGATCACGTGAAGTTGAAGTTTTTCCACCAGGAGCAATTCTATAGCGGAGATAAAATTTTATCTCTAGCTTCTTAGGTGTTTTAGGCTGAGCCCAAGTATTAAGCTAACATAAAACAGATTAACAAGAGAAAGCATACACATTCATATAAGTTTCATGTGGCATGGGAGTCCTCATAAAGAAATGAAGACTCAAAGAAATGGTGAAACCTACATACATTTATATTAGGATGAACAAAGAGAGGCAATAGTGGAAACGTAATTAAACTATGTGATGAGGCTAAAGGAAGATATAAATTATTTTATCAAGGTCTGTTTGCATAGAATTATCTTGAGTTTCTTTAACGGGGAGTGAAACATCTACTGTTTTTTTAAGTGCTTTCAGCTCAAAATAAACCTATGCCAAAGTGACATATCTTCGGGTGGCATATTCTGCCATTCTTTAATTCCAACACAAGTCATTATCCTGAAAATCAAGCATTAATAAGATTGCTTAGCGTCTCTGGAAGTTTTATGCATTCAGCTGAGGCAGTAAATGAATTTGAAAGAAAAATAAGAGAGGGAAGGGGACGTATGAGGTTAACAACCTTTCCCCCTTCCTCCCTTTCTTCCTTCTTTCTTCTCCTTCTCTTCCTCCTCCTCCTACTTCTTGTTTCTCTCTCTCTTTCTTTTACAGAGGGAAACTGTGTTGCCTTTCACAGCAATTTGAAACACTGCAGGCATTTTGACAAAGATACTGGTTGAACATATAAAAAGAAAATACCAAACATGAACAAAACTATTCTTCACAAATACTGTTTTTAAAATGACAAACTGGGGCTTCCCTGGTGGCGGAGTGATTGAGAGTCCGCCTGCCGATGCAGGGGACACAGGTTCGTGCCCCGGTCTGGGAATATCCCACATGCCGCGGAGCGGCTGGGCCCGTGAGCCATGGCCGCTGAGCCTGCACGTCTGGAGCCTGTGCTCCACAACGGGAGAGGCCACAACAGTGAGAGGCCTGCGTACCGCAAAAAAAAAAAAAAAAAAAAAATCCAGCAAACTGTATGTCCCACAGCAAAGAATTGGAGTCCACAGATTATCAAGTCAACACAAAAGGAAAGAAAATAGTTAATGGACATAAGGAAGAAAATGACCTTTAACACAAATTGACCAAGAATTCTTATTGTTTTAAATATATTTTACATTTCAGTGGTTTACATATGTGTTGTATAGCATTTTCTTATAATGATATTGCATAATTTAATTTAGTCCTTGAATATTGTCAAGATAGCTTTTTATGAAAGGTGAAAACTTGTTGGTTTAATGTGGTAGATGTTGCCAGATGCATCAGCTAGTTCTTCCCTCGGTATCTTAGTCACTGCTTCAGCTTAAAATTCTTAGGTTGTTCTTTGAAATTATGAGAAGAATAAAATCCAAACTGTAGAATATGATAAAATGTTCTATTATATGAAATCTTCATTTTTCTTGAGCCTCAATTAATGTAATTGTTTAACTTCCAATTTTCTTTAGATAGATGGAAGTAAAATATTCTGTTATTCAATACATTCTCCCATATCCCTTATTTATACTTCTGTATATTCTGATTCTTTGGCATGGAGCATTCTTCTACATTTTTGTGGAGTGGCTCAACTCTATTTTTCCTTCAAGAAACAGCTCAAAACTTTGCTGATCATGTTCAGACACAGGTAAGTGTGTCTCCGACATGCTTCCTCAGTACTCTGAGCTTCTATTATTGTGTTTTTATAGTGTATTATATTTTTCACATAGTTCTTTGTTTCCAACCCATGGCTGTGAGCCTCTGGAGTGTAATGACTGGCTGCCTTTTAATGCTATGTCCAGAACAAGTAAATAGTAAAATACAGTATATAGTGAGCCTCCTCAAATGTTTGTGAGAAAACTATCTCCAATGGGTCCTAACATACTAATAAAAGTACATAATGTTTTAACTTAATTGAGATTAAAAACTCATGAAAGAAAATTCTACTATATTTGCAGAAGGGCATTATAAAACATTCTTTCATTTATATCCAATAATGAAGCAACCATGAACATATAGTGATTTTAGTTTCATTATTTTTTCAATAAATTCTTCACTTTCTAACATACACACACACACACTATGGACCCAACTGTGTTCCCTAAAATTCATATTTTGAGGCCCTAACCCTCAATGGGATGGTATTTGGAGATAGGACCCTTGGGAGGTAATTAGGTTTACATGAGGTCATAAAAGTGGAGCCCTTATCTTGGGATTAATGCCTTTATAAGAAAAGATACCAGAGAGCTTGCTTTCTTTCACTTTCCTTTGTGTCAGGTTATAGCGAGAAGGCAGCAGTCTGCAAGTCAGGAAGAGACCTCTCACCAGAACCCGACCATGCTGAAAGCCTGATCTTGGACTTCCAGCCTCCAGAGCTGTGAGAAAATAAATGTCTGTTGTTTAAACCACTTAGTCCTTGAATTTTGTTATGACAGCCTAACCTAAGATGGTATATATACTAACTTTACAGCTATAATATATATTATACACATAAACATAAACTCTCTCTCTTTCTCTCTCTGTCACTGATTATATAGGAAATATCATTTCAGATACACCTCAAAATTAAATGAATGTGTCTGGCAGTAACAAGAAACTAAATGTCTACTTCGTACCACTGAGATCATTAATCAGTTGCAATTTAAACCCCCAAACACAATGTTGTCGTTTTCAAACCTAGCTTTAAGTATTTTTAAAGGATCCATTATTCATCAAAGGATTACTAAAACTGATACTTTACACTAAATTGTCATTTTAACCATATTAACTTTTAAAATAAATATAATGTTATGCTAATTTAAAAAAGCTTAAACTAGAATTAGAAGCCTGCTTCACTGGAAAATTCATATCACATCAATTTTGAGAGACCAAAAGAAAAAAAAACAACAAAATAAAAGCCTTCATATGTTACAAAACCTGATAGGAATCAATACCTGTATTCCTCTTGTGTGAAGCGTGGGATTTCTCCAGGATGTAAGACAAGAATTTTCACAGTGGCACTGCTGGACATCACAGGCTCACCATCATCAAAAGCAACAACCACCAACTTAAAAAGTAAAAAAATATTCAAGTTAAAGATGATTTAAAAGAAGAAAATAAAAGCATCATTTTTCTATGAATGTTTTTAATTATTGGACTGCCTGTTTCCAAAAGGGGGAGCAGTGATCATTTCCTCATTGCCTACCAGGTAGCAGAGACTGTGCTAGGATATTCATAACAATCCCAACAGGTAGATATTATTATTTCCATTTGCCAGGTGAGGAAACTCAAAGAAGTTCAGTTAATAACTCTATGATAAAAAAAAAAAAACTACCGGTAAAACAGGTATATGATACTACATCTCTCCAATTATAAACTCTTTTCTCTTTCACAATCCCACTGGTGCCTACAGTAAAAACATGAAACTTTATAACTGCCAACACCTATTTCAAAAGCATTAAATTCAGTCACATGGATAGGAAAAGCTAATTAGCTTGCTTATAAAAAGAAATTAATTTTTCCAGTGAATGAATTGTCTGCAAGATTATAGGGCAGAAATACTTCACTCTGGAGGATAAAACTGGAAATCTTTATAGTTTAACACACTTTGATATACACTCTCTTAAAAACAATTAAATTATATAAAATGAAGTTCATACTGTAGAACAGAAAATGTTCAAATGATGCAAACTAAAGACAAGCTTTAGTCTTAAGATGTAATCTCTATATATTATTAGTAAAATAGCTTTTATAATTGATCATTTGCTTTGATAACCTCTATTATGTCAAGAAGAATTCTAATGTTTATTTTAAGAAATGTTAAGTTTCAAAACTATGTGTTTCTCTAGATTGTATATGTTGAAAGCTGCAGGTGACCAATCTAAACTAATTCAATCTAGATCACGTAACCACAACCAAGGGTCATCCTGAGAGCCACAATCTGCGTTTGGGTTAATACTTTACAAACAGAACAATTATTTCAAATGGAGATGAAATTAAGTGAGACAGAGTGCTCACTGATATTCACAAGGTTAACCGATGACGGTATTTCCCCAATGTACGGTCAAAGGCTTTATTCCCAGGGACAAAATTTTTTCTAAGTAATTATAGAAAATGGAAACAGTCGAACATTTAATAAAATGGATTATTTATGATAATAGTGAAGGGTAGTATTATTTCAAATTTTCTAAAAGTATAACATATCAAGAGTACATAAACTTGAACCAGCAATTGCCTCTAGGTACTTACTTTGAGGAAAAAAAATAGCAAGTGGCAAATAATATCTGCACAAGGAGTTTCACGACAGCAAAGGTGGTTATAATAAAAATTGGAAACGACTAATTATCCAACAACAGGATATTGGACAAAAAAAAAAATAGTATATTATACAATAGAACATCACACAACCATTTAAATAATAGCATTAATAGTATTTAAATTTTAAAGAGAAGTATGAATAATACAATCATACAATCATGTTATTTTAAAATATATATTTGTATACTTTTATTTGCAGGGAATGTTATCATAAGGATAGAGATTAAAATGGTAAATATTAATCTCCAAAATGTGAAATATCAAGTGTTTTTTTTCCCTTTTACTTAACTGTATTTTCTAAGTGTCTATGCAGTAAAAAAATGCATTGTTTTGTAATTTTAAAATACTAAAAAGGAGGAAAATGGGAAGATGTATGGTTATTTGTTAAACCAAACTCTCAATCAAAAGTTAAACATCAAATAGACACCAAAGAGAAAACACTGCACTGACCTTAAAAATTGTTGTAGGTTCTTCATTAAGATTAACTCGAGTTATTACTATTCCAGAATCTTCTTCTACATCAAAAATACTGGCAGGATAAGGAAACTGGACATCATCTACTCTATATCTCACACGACTTGCAGGTAATCCCTAAAATAAAATTATATATTATTTCACAAAATGAAAACAAAGGGTAATGATAATATAAAATTGATTTGTAAAATAAATAGTCTTTTAAAAATGAAAAATCATATTTTAACTTTTCATACATTCAGATTTAAAATGTAGCAGAACCTTTATTTCTTTAGAATAACAATCTGAATCAGTGATGTTGTCTTTACTACATGTTGTTTAAAATCATTTATGTGAAAGAATAAATCAGTGGTTTCCTCGGGTGTCTTCCCTTCCACATTTCTTTAATTATATGAATCTCAGCTTCTTCCTTGAACACGGTGTTTAATATTTTATATTCTGAGACATTATAAGTTATTTTCTTTATTATACTTATTTGAACTCTGTGATACTCAGAGAAAATAAAGTGTGGAGGATTGAGGTAAAGTGGAGGAGTGGGTATGGAAGTAAAGGAAACATTATTTACCATCTGTTCTGTGCTTTACCAGATAGGTTTTTTCTTAAATAAATAAATTCTCACAACAATCCTTTAGGATAACATTACTACTAATGTTGATAGTAATAACAATAAAATAATGATAGTTAACATTTGTTGAAAGCTTATTGTGTGTGAGAACCATACTAAAAATGATACATATATAGTCTACCACACATTTTTCAGTTAATGAACTTGAAGATTATAGGGAGTTTAAAAATGTTGAAATGTCCCAGACATACACCAAGGTAAGTGGGAATAGCAAGCAAAAAATTCATTTTTCAAGAAAAATTAACACTTGATAATTTTGAAAAAGACTATAATGAGAACAGTCAAAATTTATTGAACATCCTCACTTATATTAGGGGTAAGATTGGTTTTATTTTTAATTATACAAGGTGACACTTGGGTGGGCGCTCTAATCTTTTTAAGTGCTTAAGGTCTGTAAATCTCTTAAGTCAGTCCTAGAAGTACAATAAAATAAACACCTCAGACTCAGAGTTAGTATGTGGTTGAGTTTGATCTCAAACCCTAACGGACACTATATTATACCACAAAACTCTTTAGAGAAGAACACCTCTATTTGACATTACTCTGATGTGAGAGAAGCAGGATATTACCCCCATGTTACGCCCATAGCCTGAATTGGTTAATTATGCTTTGGGGAAGGATGGTTCGGAGAACACTGTTCTCTGTATTGTTGAGTTTCTTCATGACTGTCCTTGAAAGGAATGTGTTGCTCCATGTTTGTTCCTGAGTCACATTTGGGCTATAGGACAAATATGTTAGCCTTCAGGACTTCTATAATTCCCTAATGATTATCTGTAAGTCCAGTCCTTTCATTCATGACACCTCAGTTTATCACTACCTCCTTGAATACTTTATGTAACTCTTTTCACTTTTTTGCCTTTCCTTATTCCTATCTAGAGGTTCCGGGTCAGACTGCTTGTTCCCAATCTTCTTGGAATTTCCCAAGGCTCTGTCACAGGCACTTTTGTCTTTTCTACCTCTGCTCAAGTTCCATGCCTTTAAATACCTCTTATTTGTTCATAAATCCTAAATTTATATTTTTGGCTCTTTTGTCACTAGAGCAAAACTATAGCAAAAACCATTTCAAGAACAAATTTTCAGTTTCTGCTGGCATCAATACCCATTCAGTCTGTAGTACAGTATTAAAATTTTTATGACTATCATGAATCAGTTATCAAGAAACTTAAAGAAACTTAGAATATGTCAGTTACACTTAGCATGTTGTCTTTAATAATGCCAAGGTATTAATGATACATTTGGAATTATACCTTTAACTGATAAAAGAGAAAAATGTTTTGGTGTTGCGGAGTGTTATCTTGTAGATGCCTACAACACTTTGCTATCCAGAACATCCTATAATCTTCCTGGAGGATCGCTACAGATAAGATTATATGTATAAGAACATGCACATTATATTTAGCTATATCAGTAAACTTTTCATTCTGATTTGTTATTCTACAGATTGCTAGCACATAAAAAAAGTGGCCCTGAGATGACATTGTTAGCCCGCAAAAGACATTTTAATTGTTTCTTCCATCACCCTTGTTATCAAGGCACCACATTTTATTTCATATAACACGATACAACTAAATACCTTGATTTAGATGTTCTTTTGAATATATTCAAAAGTTTTTTCCTCTTTCTTTCCCTCCCACCCTCCCTCTCTTCTCCCACCCTCCTCCTCTTCCTCCCTCTATTTTCCCCTTCCTCTCCCTCTTCCTCCCTGTTTCCTTCCCTCCCTTCCTAATTTTCTTTCCAAAGTCTTTAAAAAGATAATCTTGCTTTTACAGTTAAATAATTAAGCTATGTAATAGGTGAAGGTAACTGGCTTTGGGAAACAGCTTCAATTAACTTGCCTAACATTGTCTCTGGGACATTTACAATATGAATCAGGTCAAATGCATGGTTTTTATAAATTCATAAAAATTAAAATTATTATGGCTTTAATCTGGAAAATAATGTGCAATCCAGATGTATGACACAACTTAAAAAATAATCATCATAAGCTTTATCTCTTAAAATTATTTATCATTAGTATTTATTAAACATTATTTAATATCTGATCATGTTAAAAATTTAATAGATATGATCACAGTATTATACTGTACAAAATTCATTCATTATATTTTAAAAACTAGTCCACTTATAAATTATACATTTTGATAATTATGAGATGACATATAAATATTCAAATTACCATTTAGATAATAAAAATTTATGAAATATTTGGTCTTTTATTTTAAATTGTACTAGAAATAGTGATCTTTCTTTACTCTTACATATTTCCAATAAGTTGATATTTCTTCCAGTTGAATACATTAGTTAATCATATGTATTTTTTAAAGTAAACTAATCTATAAAAACACACTTAAAATTGAGATGAAATATTTAATCATTACTTTCTACTTCAATTTATGATAATATAGTATATATAGATTATATTGTATCTTTACCTATATGTATTTATAAGTGTATTACGAGGGACATTTTGGACCATCAATAGTGAAAAAAGAGCTATATTTTTACAAAAAAAAAAGTCAGTCTTTAAAATTTTTATTACCGTGGCAATAGACTCCTTTTCTATAGCATTTCCAAATTATCACAAAATCCATCTAATAGCAACACTAAAAGTAGTTTACAAAAATTGCTTTCTTAAAGTTCATACTAAACTAAAAGTAGTCTGTGGTTTAATTTATAAATGATGAGCAAATGACTCCTTGGTGCTGCACTCTGATCAACAAAATTTATTTGTCTTTATTTAGGACCAAAGAAATCTTGGGAGGTCATTAGTTAGCTTCCTATTTTCAGACACTAAAGGCTCTTCCTCTCTGAAACACTTGCTAAAACCAAACCTCATTTTTTCCTCGGCAGTGATGGAACATAGTGTTTTCTTTTTTTCAGGGGAATAAAATGCTTCGTAGTTTTGAAGACCAATGTTTTACCCCTGAGCCTCACTTTATTAGGATAGATATTTCTAATTGTTTTTGTATCATCCTAGGCATTCTTTTCTTGCTTTTATATCTTTTCTCCATGCCCTTTTAACCTACCATAGTTGTTTAGGAAATGTACTCAAACTGTGGATTCAAGAGAATAAAACAAATTACATGATTGTTTTAGGTCACCATCAAGGAAAAAAATACTTTGATATCCACCTAGTGGAACCCATTTAATTTTATTCCTTAGTTCAATGGTTAAATCACATCTCTTTCTTAGTACAGATATTTTAATCTCATGTGGTAAACTGTATTTTGCCACTGTTCAGGACATGTAAAATTTCACAAGGAGACTATAAAATGGACTTTGATCCAACACAATTTATGACACATTAGTAGGTAATCCCATAATACATGTAATATCACATAAAAAAAGACTATTTAAGCTATTTTGGAATTTTGCTCTATTTACCTAGACACTATGAAGAGGCATTAACAAAGGCAAGAAATGAAGATAGAATTAACCAAGATATAAATATTAATTTAATAGTAAAGTGATGAAATTGTCTGCAAAGATTCTCATCAGGCAGTGGTGGCAAAAATAGTTTCCTATCATTATGCCTCTTGGAGTCTTTTGATGGGTAAGTACAATGAGTTTCTTCTTTAAATTTTTATGGAAACTGAGGACATGTGAGAAGCATAGCACGACAGCTTTTTTGAAGCCTCCTCATTTTGACAGATATTTCTATAAATCCAGCTGACCTCATTATTGGAGCAAGCGTTACTTCAGATAACCATAATTTTAAAAGATTAATGAGGTGCTGGCACAGTAATCCTTCTTAATGTCAACTTCCATTCACCAAAATATTCTTCGATACTTTCCCTGAATTTTCAAATAAGTGACACACTGACTTTTAGAGGGATATGTTTCCCTAAAGGAAATGTTCAAAACAGAAACATGATATGACTGGCAGCTTAATCATTCAAGGGGTGCTGAAAACCTTAACTTGGCATCAAGTTAAGGTTAATAAGTTAACTAATCTTAATTTGGTTAATTGAAAGTAACCACAATTTAGAACAAATTCCAAAGGACTTTTTTGTTTGCCATTAGATAAAAAATATTTAACTCAGTTAAAAAAATAGAATTATAGAACTAAATCATTATACATTTATTTCATATATGGCATATTTTTAAGAGAGATGTATAAATTGTATAAAATATTGGCAATTGAAAATTTTATAGATTATTTATCCCCTAACATTTATCATTTTACTCATGTTTTATAGTACAAAGGTTAATTCATTATATGTGGGATTCATTCATTCATCTATTTGTTTATTCATTCAACACATTAAATGGACACTGCTGAGTCCTAAGAGCACACAGATGAGCAAACTCACAGCCTAGTTGAGGAGTTCATCTTATATCACCTCCTTCCTGATATTCATTAACAATAATTCAGCCGGATTGGCCTTATAAAACACCAAGCTCACTCCTATCTCAGCACTTTTCCATCTGCTGTTTGTTCTTCCTGCAATACTCTTGTATGTGGCTAGTTCCTTCTGGCATCCAGGTCTAAAATGATACCTCTTTTGCCTATATCCACCCATAAACCACTCTGAGTCAAATCTTATTTTATTTTCTTTATAGTATGTATCCTTATGTGAATTTATGTTACATATTTAGTTGTCTGTGGGTTTGTAGCCTATCTCTGTTCCTTGATTGCGAGCTCCATTAGAGAAGATACTAATTTTGGCTTGGCATTATTTAAGAGATCAACAAGAATTTGTTAAGTAAATACATATAATACAAGCAGTGCTCATGTATATGTGTATCCTGGGCTGGGCTGCCAGGGTGAACAACTCTGGGGGGATCACATATACAGATATGATGGGAATGGCTGCCTGTGTAACCCCCGAACGCCCCTGCTAAAACCCCCTGCTAAAAATGTATATATCCTGTGTTCCTGTTTGCAGTGGCTCCATGTATATTTTTTAAGAACAAAGAAGAAAGAAAGATTACATCAGTGACTTTTGTTGGGGAAGAGCTTTCACAAAAGAGATGAAAATAGAACTTATGAAAACAGAGTTCCAAACAAGTAGAAGATTGAAGGAGAATAAATAGTCTTTCAAAAAGGTTCCTGAGAAAAGGTTTGGAGAAATAAAACCATGTATCATTAGGAAAGTCCTTCCCTTTCTTTCTGGACTGCCTGAATATTATGTACTCTCTCTCTCCTACTTCTCAGCCTCTGTCCTTCTAGTCTATGTTACTTTTCTAATTATATCTAATACATTCTGTTGTTACGTCAATCCTTTAAAATAATGACATAATCCTCTGGATTTTTCTAATAAATTAATCCTCATGTGATCTATATTAATAGCATATAGATGTTTTCTTACACCAACTATACTATACAAAGTGTAAAATCAGAGTTACATAGTGGGTTAAACTAATGTTGAATAAGACTGAGATTTCTGAGTATACGTTTGGTAATTGCAAGAATCATAGCTACATAGGTAATTTTCTATATGGTTTAGAGGACCTCTAAGAATTTACTTACCTCAGAATGTGGCTAAATTGTTGGCAAATTTTCAGTTTACTACCCACCAATACATGTTCATAGATACTTATCCATACCTACTCATATTCATCTCTCATGATCATAGGCCAATAATTAGAGATAGCGCTTTTATACTTAGGGCCTCATAATCAGTCAGATGGGGGAGACAGAAGGTACACAGATAACCATAATAAACTTCTAACATTTCTGGCTATAAAGGAAAAACATGAGCATTACCAAATAAAGGTTTGAGAACTAGAGCAAAGACCTTCAGATTTATAATCAAGTGGACTTTATACTTCACTGTGTAGGTGCTTACATATGAAAATCTGATGTGCTTTAAAATGTATTCGATTTATAAGATTGTTGCGATTGTGTTACATGTGGAGTCCAATCTGGCATGTAATTTGAGTATTAAAATGGCAAACTAATATTTAATTTATCTGTGAAGATTTTGGACAATTTATCTTAAACTCAAAAAGATAAAAGTAGCCACCCAGCACTTCCTGCAGGTTGAGCAGCCCTTCAGAGTAGCAAGGTGGATTATTTTGTGCATTTATCATCTTACCTGGATGCTTTGACTTGAAAAACTGAGAACAGGAAAGGCACAGCTAACTGGCCAGCCACGAACAACTGAGGAGGCAAACCTACACCTCAAGTCTCTATGATGTCTTTTCAAGGGACTTCCCTGGTGGTGCAGTGGATAAAAATCCGTCTGCTGACCAGTGGGGGACCACGGATACTCAAGGGGACAGGAGGAACCCCCAGCAACCGGCTTTCGGGATTGTGGTTCCCAGGCCAGAGGTCGGGCCCGAGCTCCTGTGGTGGAAGCTCGGAGTCCAAACCGCTGGACTAACAGAGAACCTCAGACCCCAGGGAATATCAATTGGAGTGAGGCCTACTGGAGGTCCAAGACCCAGCTCTATCCAAATGCCCAAAAATTCCAGTGCTGGATGTCTCAGGCCAAACAACCAGTAAAACAGGAGTACAGCACCACCCAACAACAACAAAAATTGAAATGACAAATAAATTTGTTACAGATGAAGGAGCAAGGTAAAAACTTACAAGACCAAATAAATGAAGATGAAATAGGCAACCTACCTGAAAAAGAATTCAGAGTAAGGATAGTAAAGATGTTCCAAAATCTCAGAAACAGAATGGAGAAAATACAAAAAACATTTAACAAGGCTCTAGAAGAACTAAAGAGCAAACAAACAGTGATGAACAACACAACTACTGAAATTAAAAAATACTCTAGAAGGAATAAGTAACAGATTAACTGAGGCAGAAGAACGGATAAGTGAGATGGAATACAAAAATGTGGAAATAACTGCTAGGGAGCAAAATAAAGAAAAATAAATGAAAAGAATTGAGGACAGTCTCAGAGATGTCAGGGAAAACATTAAACGCACCAACATTCAAACTATAGGAGTCCCAGAAGAAGAAGAGAAAAAGAAAGGGTCTGAGAAAATATTTGAAGAGATTATAGTCGAAAACTTCCCTAACATGGGAAAGGAGATAGTGCATCAAGTCCAGGAAGCACAGAGAGTACCACACAGGATAAACCCAAAGAGAAACACACTGTGACACATATTAATCAAACTATCAAAAATTAAATACAAAGAAAAAATATTGAAAGCAGAAAAGGAAAAGCAACAAATAACATATAAGGGAATCCCCATAAGATTAACAGCTGATCTTTCATCAGAAACTCTGAAAGCCAGAAGGTAGTGGCAGGACATATTTAAAGTGATGAAAGGGAAAAACCTACAACCAAGATTATGCTACCCAGCAAGGAGCTCATTCAGATTTGACAGAGAAATTAAAAACTTTACAAAAAGCAAAAGTTAAGAGAATTCAGCACCACCAAACCAGCTGTACAAAAAATGCTAAAGGAACGTCTCTAGGCAGGAAACACAAAAGAAGGAAAAGAACTACAATAAGAAACACAAAACAATTAAGAAAATGGTAATAGGAACATACATATCGATAATTACCTTAAATGTAAGTGGATTAAATGCTCCAAGCAAAAGACACAGACTGGCTGAATGGATACAAAAACAAGACCCGTGTATGTGCTGTCTACAAGAGACCCACTTCAGACGTAAGGACACATACAGACTGAAAGCGAGGGGATGGAAAAAGATATTCCATGCAAATGGAAATCAAAAGAAAGCTGGAGTAGCAATTCTCATATCAGACAAAATATACTTTAAAATAAAGACTATTACAACAGACAAAGAAGGATGCTACACAATGATCAAGGAATCAATCCAAGAAGAAGATGTAGCAATTGTAAATATTTATGAACCCAACATAGGAGCACCACAATACATAAGGCAAACGCTAACAGCTGTAAAAGAGGAAATTGACAGTAACACAATAATAGTAGGGAACTTTAACACCCCACTTTCACCAAGGGATAGATCATCCAAAAAGAAAACAAATAAGTAAACAAAAGCTTTAAATGACACAGTAAATAAGATGGACTTAATTGATATTTATAGGACATTCCATCAAAAAACAACAGAATACACTTTCTTCTCAAGTGCTCATGGAACATTCTCCAGGATAGACCACATCTTGGATCACAAAGCAACCCTTCATAAATTTAAGAAAATTGAAATTGTATCAAGTATCTTTTCCAATCACAACACTATGAGACTAGACAACAATTAGAGGAAAAAAAACTGTAAAAATTAAAAACACATGGAGGCTAAACAATATGCCACCAAATAACCAAGAGCTCAATGGGGAAATCAAAGAGGAAATCAAAAAATACCTAGAAACAAATGACAAGGAAAACACAATGACCCAAAACCTGTGGCATTCAGCAAAAGCAGTTCTAAGAGGGAAGTTTATAGCAATACAATCCTACCTCAAGAAACAAGAAACATCTCAAATAAACAAACTAGCCTTACACCTAAAGCAATTAGAGAAAGAAGAACTAAAAAAACCCACAAAGTTAGAAGGAAAGAAATCATAAAGATCAGATCAGAAATAAATGAAAAAGAAATGAAGGAAACAATAGCAAAGATAATAAAACTAAAAGCTGGTTCTTTGAGAAGATAAACAAAATTGATAAACCATTAGCCAGACTCATCAAGCAAAAAAGGGAAAACACCCAAAACAAAAGACTTAGAAATGAAAAAGGAGAAGTAACAACTAACACTGTTGAAATACAAAGGATCATGAAAGATTACTACAAGCAATTATATGCCAATAAAATGGAAAACCTGGAAGAAATGGACAAATTCTTAGAAAAGCACAGCCTTCCAAGACTGAACCAGGAAGAAATAGAAAATATAAACAGACCAATCACAAGCACTGAAATTGAAACTGTGATTAAAAATCTTCCAACAAACAAAGCCCAGGACCAGATGGCCTCACAGGCCAATTCTATCAAACATTTAGAGAAAAGGTAACACCTATCCTTCTCAAACTCTTCCAAAATAGAGCAGAGGGAGGAACACTTCAAAACTCATTCTACAAGGCCACCATTACCCTGTTACCAAAACCAGACAAAGATGTTACCAAAAAAGAAAACTACAGGCCAATATCACTGATGAACATAGAGATAAAAAATCTAAACAAAATACTAGCAAACAGAATCCAACAGCACATTAAAAGGATCATACACCATGATCAAGTGTGGTTTATCCCAGGAATGCAAGGATTCTTCAGTATACACAAATCAATCAATGTGATATACCATATTAACAAATTGAAGGATAAAAACCATATGATCATCTCAATAGATGCAGAAAAAGCTTTTGACAGAATTCAATACCTATTTATGATAAAAACTCTCCAGAAAGTAGGCATAGAGGGAACCTACCTAATTATAATAAGGCCATATATGACAAACCCACAGACAATATTATTCTCAATGGTGAAAACTTGAAACTATTTCCACTAAGATCAGGAAAAAGACAAGGTTGTCCCCTCTCAGCACTATTATTCAACATAGTTTGGAAGTTTTAGCCACAGCAATAGGAAAAGAAAAAGAAATAAAAGGAATCCAAATTGGAAGAGAAGAAGTAAAACTGTCACTGTTTGCAGATGACATGATACTCTACATAGAGAATCCTAAAGATGCTACCTGAAAACTACTAGATATAATCAGTGAATTTGGTAGAGTAGGAGGATACAACATTAATGCACAGAAATCTCTTGCATGCCTATACACGAATGATGAAAAATATGAATGAGAAATTAAGGAAACAATCCCAGTTACCACTGCAACAAAAAGAATAAAATACCTAGGAATAAACCTACCTAAGGAGACAAAAGACCTGTATGCAGAAAACTATAAGACACTGATGAAAGAAATTAAGGATGATACAAACAGATGGAGAGAAATACCATGTTCTTAGATTGGAAGAATCAACATTGTGCAAATGACTATACTATCCAAAGAAATCTACAGATTCAATACAATCCCTATCAAACTACCAATAGCATTTTTCACAGAACTAGAAAAAAATTTCACAATATGTATGGAAAAACAAAAGACCCCGAATAGCCAAATCAATCTTGAGAAAGAAAAACAGAGTTGGAGGAATCAGGATCCCTGTCTTCAGACTATACTACAAAGCTACAGTAATCAAGATAGTATGGTACTGGCCCAAAAACTAAAATATAGATCAATGGAACAGGACAGAAATCCCAGAGATAAACTCACTCACCTATGGTCACCTTATCTTTGATAAAGGAGGCAAGAGTATACAATGGAGAAAAGACAGCCTCTTCAATAAATGGTGCTGGGAAAACGGACAGCTATGTGTAAAAAAATGAAGTTAGAACACTTCCTAATACCATATACAAAAATAAACTCAAAATGGATTGAAAACCTAAATATAAGGCTAGACACTATAAAACTCCTAAAGGAAAACATAGGCAGAACATTGTATGTCATAAGTCACAGCAAGATCCTTTTTGACCCACCTCCTAGAGGAATGGAAATAAAAACAAAAATAAACAAATGGAACCCTAAAAGCTTTTGCACAGCAAAGGAAACCCTAAGCAAGACAAAAAGACAACCCTCAGAATGGGAGAAAATATTTGCAAACGAAGCAACTGACAAAGGATAAATCTCCAAAATATACAAGCAGCTCATGCAGCTCAATATCAAAAAAACAACCCAATCCAAAAATGGGCAGAAGACCTAAATAGACATTTCTCCAAAGAAGATATACAGATTGCCAATAAACACATGAAAAGATGCTCAACATCACTAATCATTAGAGAAATGCAAATCAAAACTACAATGAGGTATCACCTCACTCCGGTAAGAATGGCCATCATCAAAAAATCTACAAACCATAAATACTGGAGAGGGTGTAGAGAAAAGGGAATCCTCTTGCACTGTTGGGTTGGTGGAAATGTAAATTGGTACAGCCACTATGGAGAACAGTATGGAGCTTCCTTAAAAAACTAAAAACAGAACTTACATATGAACCAGCAATCCCACTACTGCGCATATACCCTGAGAAAACAATATTTCAAAAAGGGTCATGTACCACAATGTTCATTGCAGCACTATTTACAATAGCCAGGACATGGAAGCAACCTAAGTGTCCATCAACAGATGAATGGATAAAGAAGATGTGGCACATATGTACAATGGAATATTACTCAGCCATAAAAAGAAACAAAATTGAGTTATTTGTAGTGAGGTGGATGGACCTAGAGTCTGTCATACAGAGTGAAGTAAGTCAGAAAGACAAAAAGAAATACCATATGCCGATGCATATATATGCAATCTAAAAAAAAAAAAAAAAAAAGGTTCTGAAGAACGTTGGGGCAGGACAGGAATAAAGACCCAGACTTAGAGAATGGACTTGAGGACACAAGGAGGGGGAAGGGTAAGCTGAGAGAAAATGAAAGAGTAGCATTTACATCTATACACTACCAAATGTAAAATAAATAGCTAGTGGGAAGCAGCTGCATAGCACAAGGAGATCAGCTTGGTGCTTTGTGACCACCTAGAGGGGTGGGGTAAGGAGGGTGGGACGGAGATGCAAGAGGGAGGGAATATAGGGATATATGTATGCATATAGCTGATTCACTTTTTTATACAGCAGAAACTAATACAACACTGTAATGCAAGTATACTCTGATGCAGATGTTAAAAAAAAAGGAAAAAGATTCCACCTGCCAATGCAGGGGACATGGGTTCGATCCCTGGTACCAGAAGATCCCACATGCCATGGATGTAAGCCCGTGCCACACAACTACTGAGCCTGCGAACCACAACTACTAAACCCATGTACTGCAACTACTGATGCCTGAGCACCTAGAGCTCGTGCTCCACAACAAAAGAAGCTCCCGCAACGAAGAACAGTCCCCACTCGCCGCAACTAGAGAAAGCCCACGTGCAGCAATGAAGCCCCAATGTAGCCAAAAAAAAAAAAAAAATTATTGACTTCAATTTTCAACATAATTTATCTGAGTAGCAGTAGGATTAGAACTAGCTGCACAGGTTACAATACATAATAGATGACACTGCATATTTAGGCCAGTGACAGAGGAGGAATTACACAATAGAGAAACTGGTTTAGTGAATCTAAAAGTTCATCATGTGCACAATTCCTGTGGAGCAGGTCAATACTCTTAGTTCTTCACTAGCATATTTTACTTTGCAAAACATGTTGCAATCATTCTTTGGTTATTTTCCGCAAAACATCCTTAATAAGAAAACAAAGTAGGGCTTCCTTCATTCAGGTCACTTTCAACAAATAAATAAAGGAAGAGCTTTGAAGTCAGAGGAAAAAAAAGATAAAAGTAGATATGTATCATTACGAAGTGAAATAAATTAAAGATGTCTATTTAAATAAAATACCTTACTAATTTGGGAAAAGAACTTTATTAAAATATGTACATATTTATTTGGGGGACTGTAAAGACCTTATTAGTATGGTGTTTTTATGAAAACTTTATTCTCAAATTTTACAGTGTCATAGGTGACACCAGAATTACTTCATGGGTGCAGACATTGACATCCTAAGGTTTACACATGATGAGTATATAAGTCTTGTACCAAACCAGAGGCAAAGTTAGGCATGTTTGCCATCACCCTGAAAGCAAGGATGATGAGGAGGAGATATTAACTAACGTCTATGTGCCCAGCATCGGCTAAGTGCTTTCATTCTCCATTAAACCTGGGTACTAATCCAGTGAAATGGTCTTATTATTCTTATATGGAAATGAGGTTTAAAGAAGTTAAGTAACTGCTGTACAATATCATTTTTCCTAGTTACACACAGATGCCGGCACTAGTGACATTATTCAATAGCTCTGAGACTCTGGAGAGGTCTGCCAACCCTAATTGCCCTTAGGAAGGATATGATTTATGACACATACTAATAAATGAATTAATTAATTTGTTTGTTCATGTATTAGGCTTCTTTCCAAATATGATGAGGTAGTATGTGACTTATTTAAATATTGTATGGTTTTCAAAAGTGAAAGGCATGATTTCAACTTTGTGATGCCATTTTATCTACTAAATTTGACATGTGTAAAACTCAATAAATATTAGTATGAGACAATGCTACTGGAATAGTCATGTATTTAATACATATATAGTAATATAGTGATATAGTGATACTCTGAACGAGGTAATTTTTCTAGATGATGGAAACATGATAGACAAAAACCGTGTCACGTTGCTGCTTACATTATAATTTTAAAATCAAAAGTAACATATTTATACAGACTGATAAAATTTATGTATCAGAATAAAAGTAAATTTATATAAAAAATAAAACCTTAAGATCTCAATTATTTATTCATTACTCAATTTTTATACTTTTTATTTTTATTCTTACAGTGAGTGCTCAACACAAAATGTTTTGACTTTATGATGGTGAGAATGTAATTAATTACTACAGAAGGTAATTGCAGATCTGTATGAAAAATGTGCTAAAGTTGCAAATGCAGGAAATTTCAATGAGACTATAATGGACCAAAATAATTAAGTCCTTAATATGAGGGGATATGTTGAATTAGTCATTTTTCTTAAATACATAATTATCAAGAAATTACTTACTCAGACCCACATAATTTTCTTCATAATAATGGCAATCACATTATATCAGGGAATACTAAACCTATTATTATCATCACACACAAACATTAAGTAATTTGTTTTCAAGTACACAAAGATTTTTCTCCCTGATGTGGTTTCCAAAATTCTTTTAGCCAATGTCTTTGAAAGCAACTAATCTGATTTATTTTGTAAGAGTGTAATTCACAAATTGCCTAAGTATGATTTAGCAGAAGGGATTACTGTAAAGTGGTTTATACTGTTTATTGCAGCCATAATAACTTAAGGTTTTTTCCTTTTTTTTTTCTTCTTACTGAATCTTCACCAGCTGCTAAGTTATCCTTAAAAGAGACTACTACAGGTCAAAAGCAATCTACAGATTCAATACAATCCCTATCAAGCTGTCAAGTGTTTGACATTTTTCACAGAACTAGAACAAAAATTTTACAATTTGGAAACACAAAAGACCCCGACTAGCCAAAACAATCTTAAGAAAGAAAAATGGAGCTGGAGGAATCAGGCTCCCAGACTTCAGACTATACTACAAAGCTACAGTAATCAAGACAGTATGGTACTAGCACAGAAACAGAAATATAGATCAATGGAACAGGATAGAAAGCCCAGAGATAATCCCACGCACCTATGGTCACCTAATCTATGACAAAGGAGGCAAGAATATACAATGAAGAAGAGACACCCTCTTTAATAAGTGGTGTTGGGAAAACTGGACAGCTACATGTAAAAGAATGAAATTAGAACACTCCTTAACACTATACACAAAAATAAACTCAAAATGGATTAAAGACCTAAATGTAAGACCAGACACTATAAAACTCTTAGAGGAAAACATAGGCAGAACACTCTTTGACATACATCACAGCATGATCCTTTTTGACCCACCTCCTAGGGAAATGGAAATAAAAATAAACAAATGGGACCTAATGAAAGTTAAAAGCTTTTGCACAGCACAGGAAAACATAAACAAGACGAAAAATCAACCCTCAGAATGGGAGAAAATATCTTCAAGTGAAGCAACTGACAAAGGGTTAATCTCCAAAATATACAAGCAGCTCATGCAGTTCAATATCAAAAACCAAACCAATCCAAAACTGGATGAAAGACCTAAATAGACATGTCTCCAAAGAAGATATTCAGATTGCCAGCAAGCACATAAAAGGATGCTCAATATCATTAATCACTGGAGAAATCCAAATCAAATCTACAGTGAGGTATCACCTCAAATCAGTTAGAATGGCCATCATCTAAAAATCTACAAACCATAAATGCTGGAGAGGGTGTAGAGAAAAGGGAACCTTCTTGCACTGTTAGTGGGAATGTAAATTGATACAGCCACTATGGAGACAGTGTAGAGGTTCCTTAAAAAACTAAAAATAGAACTACCATACGACCCAGCAATCCCACTACTGGGCATATACCCTGAAAAAAACATAATTCAAAGAGAAACATGTACCACAATGTTCACTGCAGCACTATTTACAATAGCCTGGACATGGAAGTAACCTAAGTGTCCATCGACAGATGAATGGATAAAGAAGATGTGGCATAAATATACAATGGAATATTACTTAGCCATAAAAATGGAAAGAAATTGAGTTATTTGTAGTGAGGTGGATGGACCTAGAGTCTGTCATACAGAGTGAAGTAAGTTAGAAAGAGAAAAACAAATATTGTATGTTAACACATATATAAAAAAATGGAATCTAAAAAAAAAATTGGTTCTGATGAACCTTGGGGCAGGACAGGAATAAAGACCCAGACTTAAGAGAATGGACTTGAGGACACAGGGAGTGGGAAGGGTAAGCTGGGATGAAGTGAAAGAGTAGCATTGACATATATACACTACCAAATGTAAAATAGATAGCTAATGGGAAGCAGCCACATAGCATAGGGAGATCAGCTCGGTGCTTTGCAACCACCTAGAAGGGTGGGATAGGGAGGGTGGGAGGGAGGCGCAAGAGGGAGGGGATATGGGGATATATGTATACATATAACTGTTTCACTTTGTTATATAGCAGAAACTAACACAACATTGTAAAGTGATTATACTCCAATAAAGATGTTAAAAAAATAAAACAAGAAAAACTACAGGTCAAACTCTCCATGTAATCACTGAAAAGATCCTGTGCTTTTCTTTTTTTCTCTCTCCTTCCCTGATTTTTAACCCCTGAAGTGATTACTATGTTTTGACAACATAGTGAGTCAACACTCTTATAGGCAAATTCCTTATGACAGATGTCACTGATTTAATGCAATGTCTATGCATAATTCAGTTTCTGCAGATATGGTATTAGCATAGCCATTAAAGATTCTAAGAAATATTTGCTGCAAGATTATTTACCACAATCTCTCTTGGGAAACATGTTTTTCAATGGTAAACTTAAACTAAATACCTAATGACATCAAATAACAAATAATATAATCCTTATAAAATTTCTTTATATAGATAAGGTTTTTTTTAATTTATAAAGATAATAGTGGGCTCACATTCAACTTCCCTCACAAAAACCAACTCGCAAAACCAAAGGAACATAAATATAGATACGAACCTGAACTGGTGTTAGTAATTAGTTATTTGTTTTCTCTGCCTTGAAACCCTCCCAGTTTTCTTATGATGAAATAAGAAATCTTGGCACTGTTTTCATGCCTTCAGAGTCCATAGGATCTGACTCAGGTTTACCTCTCTAGCCTCCTGAAAAAAATTACTTTCTTTTGTTTTTGAAACCTATTTTTCTTTCTTCCGCTTTAGGGAATAATTTTTCTGCCATGCCACTTTGCCTTGGAAACACCTCCTTATCTTTCAGACCTCAGCTCTGAGTCATTTCCTCCAAGAACGTTCCTTCTTTGACAATCCAGACAAAATCAGGCTCTCTCTCGTCTGGTTTTACAGCACTCTAAAGATATATTTCTTAGAGCTTTTCAGTTTGTCATTTCTATTTACTTGATTGGTTTCGATTAATTTCTATGTCTTTAAGTTTACAGTTCTAAGGCTTCATGACAATTTTAATCCTCAACACTTAATGCACTATGCTTAAATAACACTGGATGCACACACATGCAATAAACATTGAGGAATATGTACTTTGTTTGGATCACAGGGACAGAGATTAAAGTTAAATATAATCCATAGTTTATGGAGCATTTTTATCAATGGATCTGCTAGGCATATTTACCTCTCATTCCCCTATCATGCTCACACCTCAATTCAACCTCCTTTTCCCTTCAGAGAAAACCATTGTAATGCATTTAAAGAGTGTCTTTTAACTAGACTGTTGTGGTATCATTGTTCAGCAATATCCACTTCTTTTTCCTCTACTTCATGCCCCATTGACTTTGCTCTTGGTCATGAGACTTGCTTTGGTCAGTGGGATGTGAAGAATTGTGATACACAACCAGAAGCTTTACGTGTGATCATGTGGTTAGGAAAGTTCTCCTGTGTTCCTGTCCTTCACTGTGCGAAGAGCAGACCTACTTAGTAATGGATTCCTGAAGGAGGAGGCATGTGGAATTGACATGAGTCCAACCCAACCTTCAGCCCGAAGCCAAGGCCAGCCAATCCCTAGCTGCCTCAAAGATCCATGAATAAAAATATAAATCTTTTTTAGAGTGAATGAGTGGTATTTTGGTATTGTTAACTATGCAGCATTTTAGTAAGAAAACCTAGTTCATGTTATTGTGTGCATTTTTGTTTTCTAGTTTTTTTTTTAACTTTACATAATGTATTATTTTCTTTTTCTCACTGTTTTCACTAAGTATTAGGTTCTTATGTTCCATTCTCGTTGCTATGTGTTCATAAAATACTGCTGTGCAAGAAGTTCACAGGATACTTCCCACTTCTAGGCATATATCTAAAAATGATTGAAATCAGAATCTTAAAGAGGTATTTGCCCTACAATGTTTATTGAACCATTATTCACAATAGCCAAGATAAGGAAATAACCTAACTGTCCATCAGTGGATGAGTAGATAAAGAAAATGTGTCATATACATACAATGGAATATTATGCAGCCTTAAAAAATAATAAAGTTCTGCAATTTGTGACAACATGGATGAACCTTGTGGATATTATGCTAAGTGAAATAAGCCAGTCACAGAATGGCACATAACTGCATGATTCCATTTAGACGAGGTATTTAAAATAAACTGAAAAAAGCTAAGAATAGAATTGTGGTTACTTGGAGGAAGGGAGGAATGGAGAGTTGCTGTTCAAAGGGTGTAAAGTTTCATTTATGTTATTTTTATTCTCATTTTACAAATGTGAGAACTAAGGAGCAGAGTGACTAAGCAAATTGTCCAGGGCCACAAGAACAGTCAGTAGGAACTTTAGGAGTAGAAACCAGCCAGTCTCACTCCAAAACCCTTACTGTTGAAGCCATGTAAATCTTTCCTGGGCTGATGAACTACGTACACAAGTTTGCAGATTGCAAGGGGCCATCATATACCAGACACATTAATACAGAGCAAGGGATATCTAAATATTTACTAGTGAAAACATTTAAGTTCTGGAATAGGGAGTCTTATAAGCAGAAACAAACAAACAAAAACCTAAAAATTAAAAAATATATATAGCCTAATACTTCTACAGTGTTAAAAACCAGAAAATAGTGGAAAATCCTATGTATGGTTTTAAAGGGCAGAAGTTTGAACCCAAGACTCTAATAGTTTGTCAAGTTTTATGTTCTATGTATAAGCAAATTAATTTCATATGTATAAAAACTCACATGGTATATATCTTTCTAAAAAATTGAAGACACATATGAATAAACCAAGGGATGCAGCAAAATGAAGAACTTAAAAATGGATAAGTCAGAATATGAAAGGAATGGCATAAACCATATATACACTTAAATACAGAAATACATATAAGTAGTTGTAAACATGTCCAAGAAATATAATTTAAATTCCATAAATAATTTCTGTGGAGAGGGCACATAAGTAATTCTTCAAAGAAAATGTAAATAATAAACTGATAGTCTCAAAAGCAAAAGCAAAAATGATGTATATATAAATGTTACACTCCAAAATAACTCAGACACATGAAAAATCAAAGGGTAAGGAAACTGCAGGAGAGCAGAGGCCAATTTACCATGAAGGTTACTCATGAGTTTCTAATCAACAGAACAATGGTCCTTCACTTAGCTTGATTTCACTCTCCTTGCCCTGTCTGGAAAACAAAACAAAACAAAACAAAAAAAACCCTTTACCATTTATTTTCTTCCTCTGCATTGATTTTCTTCTGAACCACATCACTGGGAGACTGCTCTTCTATGCTCTTAGTCTTTCTTTTCTCTCACTCTTTCCACACTTCAGCTCTTGGCCCATCCTCAAAAGGGCATAACGTGAGGATTTATTTCCAAGTTTTTGTTTTATCTGATTATGCTTTCTCTCTTGGAGCATGTTATTTACTCTCATAGCTTCAGCTTGCATTTAGGTGTTTCCTCTTCCACAATTTTTCCTGTGCTCCTAATCCCATGTTTTCTACCTGATCCATCCTGGCGTCAGATCAAAGCAGCTGTGGCAACCCAGTATCTGCCTCAGGACTTCTTCATGGACTCCTTCATATTGTTTATCTGTGCAAAGGAATCTTGGCACCATCCTGCCATCTGCCTCCAGCTTCCTGTCAGCACTAGAGGCTATGTGTTCTTTAGTTTGAGGCATGTATAACTCTGGGAAAGAGATAAGCTTCCTGCCAGCTCTGGCACTATGATTCCTGGGTAGATCTGGTGAGTATTACTCCTTCACTAGTCATGTCCTGGCTTAGTCCTCTGAGCCTCCTTGCTCAGGGAAGGAAATCAGACAACTTCTATCATTCTGTAGATAAACTTAGATATTTTGAACTCATTTAAAATTCAATTTGTCCTAGTTTGATCTCATTATTTTCTCCTTAAATGGCTTTCTTTTCTATCTTATTTCTATCAACTAAGATCATGAATATCTTTAACACTCCAGCTAGAAACTCCTGATTCACTTTTGATTGTGCTTTTATTCTGTCTGTGATCTTCAACCATCCTGCTCAGTCACTATTAATTTTTCCATTTCAATGGCTTTTAAGTATTTCTGTTTTCTCCATTTCCATTGTCCACCTTGTTTTTTTTCATACTTAAATGAAAGCTATAGCTGCTAACTTATCTTCTGGTTTTCATTTATTATCTCATCCAATGAAGACTACATATCACAGGAAATAAATATTCTAATATGTAGCTTTGATTCTGTCATTGCCCTGTTTGTAAGTCTTTAGTAAGCTTCCATTTTCTATATAATAAAATGGGTTTGTAAAACCATATCTGCTGCATTTCCTGTCTACAAATGAGTCTCTAAGACAGCCCTAATATGTTCTTTTAAGTAGTTAATATTAATTGAATCAGACATAGTTCAAATCATGTTACTCAAATTTATGAACACATGATGAATATTTCAACTCTGTAATTTTTGAATATATTTCCTCTGCTAGTTTCTTCTACCCTCACTTAAATGAATCTCCTATACTCTGGAAAAGTTGAGTTCCTGTCCACAGCAGGCTCAGACTACACCAGGACACATTCACTTGTCTATTCTTGGCACCTTTCTTACACACTGTCATGGCTCTATAGTGTCATATTCTTATTGTTAAGTCCACCATAAATGTTTTCTTATTGGCTGATTGATTCAACAGTATTACAAAGTGTCTATGTTGCAACAAGCACATGTTTGACTGCTGGTCTACTGTCCACGCATTCAAGGATACGGAAGAACTGTGAAGTGGGTAATGATAAGACCTGAAGATAACAGTAGGATGGCTTTGAGGGTGTTAAAGCCAAGAATCCAGATTATAAGAAGCCAAGATACTCTTTTAGAGGGTCTCTTCCCATTTCCTCTGGCAAGAAATTCAAAATAAAGCACATTATTTAAGCCATAAGGGAGACCTATGAGTGAGCCCCAGAGGCAGCTTGTTATATTTCACTCAATTCCCTTGGAAACCTCTCTTGTTGCAACGTATTGGGATCCTAATCCCATGAGGTTTATCCTCATCAAAAAAAAAAAAGACATATCACGGATGACACTTTTGTAAAGGTTAAAAAAAACCTAAATTTTATAGACATCACTACTTAAAAGAAAAACACCCTGTTAGCCCTGGTAGGCATTGCAGTTTCTGAATTAGAAGAAAAATATTTGCATCTGAAACAGTTAAATCTAATATTGATCTCAAGTAATGTTAACAGTATATTTGTTCTTGAAAAGAATCTATAAGCCACAAAACAAAAGAAAATGACACAGATTCTTAAAACACTTAGATAAGCCTTTTCTAGACATAATCATGTATAAACTGTCTCATAAAACCTTGTCTTTTGTATTCATTTACACTTTCAAATCTAATTATAATCCATTGTCATTCTAAAGATCAAGTCCCAACTGTTTCATTGTGTGAATTTTTTCTAATTAAGTATGTGAGACCAAAGGGACTCAGGCTGGGCTACCTCATTTCAATATTCACAAGCAGACATGATTCGTGAAAATAGTTCTTGATTATTTCCCTAACAGCTTTGATGTGAAGGAAAAAACCCACTGAGCTACATACATTCCCCCAACATGCTCCAGGGTCAGCAAATGTGGTTATTAGGCACTGATCTTTAACCAGAGTTTACGCTACATTGCTAGCAATAACCTAAATCAATACAGCAAAACAACACAAACCAGTATGTGATGAGTGATGAAAAACAGATCTGCAGATATTATCAATGGAAAATAATACGGAACAGCCATATTACCTGGAGATAAAAATACAATCTTATGACACTCCTAGCCCTGAACAGTTTCAACTATTGCACACAAAGCCAGCAAACAGCAAATCATGGATAAAGACGATGCTGTTTTTATTCTACTGTTATGCCCTCTGCTAATAGATTGCAACATAATAACTAGGCAGAGGGTTAAGCATTTTGAGAATATCGCCATAATTACCTTGCATTATTTGGTGACATCATGACATTTTAAGTCATGCATCATGGAAAAGAAAAACTGACCATCTTTTTTACTCTCTAAAGATCAACAAAAGTATCCTCAAATGACAGAAGAAGGATGTTAAATCCACCTGTGCAATCACTTTAAAAATAATTCCTCAGGAGAGACTTCAGGCACGTGCACACACAGAGGAAAGACCACATGGGGACATAGGGCAAAAGTGGCCACCAGCAAGCTAAGAAGAGATGCCTCAGAAAGAACCAAACCCGCCTCCACCTTGACTTTGGACTTCCAGCCTCCATATCTAGGCTTCCGGGAAGATGGCAGTAGAATAAGATGAGGAGATCACCTTCCTCCCCACAGATACACCAGAAATAGATCTACACGTGGAACAACTCCTACAGAACAACTACTGAACGCTGGCAGAAGACCTCAGACCTCCCAAAAGGCAAGGAAACCAGCACCCCCG